>NW_013667384.1:51989-78058 GCF_000517525.1 Limulus polyphemus | reverse complement strand
CTTAACCACCTGGCCATGCAGGGCCCACATTAATTTAGAAAGTTTGTAATTTATACAATATAATGAAACATCTATAAATATAATACGCCAAATAATTTTCGCAAGGTTTTCTTTAGCGAGTACTCTTCAATTCAGAGATGTGTTATTTAGTAGTTATAAACCCTCATTAAAGAAATGTGTGTGTTTGTTTGTACTTAAAGTATATCAGTTCGTAACGATGGTGCTAGAATACTTTTTATAGTGGTGTTGCTGAAAGCAATTTATAAAACTGTAAACCTTCTATATGGTGGAAGTTCTTTTTGGATTGTTCTTATTGTGTTAGAATATTTACATAAAACTAGCAGGTGTACGGGGCCCCTGTATTTGAAGTCAGACGATGCTGCCGCACCCCATTTCCAACGTCCTTGGTTCGTAAAACACATTCTTTCGTTCATTAGTATATTTTCCTATCACGACATAGTGGCAAAATTTTATAATGGTAACCTTAAGTCTTTTTTTAGATATAGTTCGTATTTTGATTAGAGTACCTGCTAACAACAGAGGATCGAACATGTATCGCCAACTGATAGGTGTGATATGCAGGCATATCACATAGTATCTACCTTTCATAGTGATATAATAATTTCTAAACAAATTTTCGGTTATTACGTTTCCGTACTGTCATGTCGGAAACAGTTGGTTCAGGAAGAGTTAACTTTATAGCGTTTCTGTTATTGTCCTCTAGTAGCTGACTTATCGTCCGCCCATGGGACATTACGATATGACAGGTAGGATCCGATTTTAAGGATTAAGATTGCTGTATTTGTTTGTTGACCGATGCTAACGTCACTAAAAGACAAAGAGAACGAGCTTACCTGAAATTTGAGCTAGTTTTCTTTATTCACTTGGAGAGAGTTTTACTAGGCGATTGGAGAGAAATACGTGTTTTATAGAAGATTGTGAATTTTAGTTTCTACAGTAGATGATCTTATGGGAGAGAATGCTAAGATGCTAAAGACCAACGAGGTAGTATCAACTGTCTTGTTGCCTGCACCGGTATACTTGCTGAGTTTTCATTTATTTGTTATTGATATAGTTTTTATTTTTGTGAATTTTGTCCAGCTTCTTTATAGCTCGCACTTAAAGGAACTCAGTTTAAACTATGTATACAATTTACCTCCCCCCTATTTTTTGTCTGAATCTACTGCTTTTGAGGAACGCAAACTGTGTGATACTTGTAGGGAAACCGGTTTTGACCCAAAATACCACATAGGAACAAGTATTCTGGATTTTGCAGGTATACTACCTAGTAAAACAAGCTAGAAAGACGCCGAATAAAAGGAAGGAGTGAGTTTAGTATCCAGGGCAGGAAGGAGTGAGTTTAGTATCCAGGGCAGGAAGGAGTGAGTTCAGTATCCAAGGCTATAAAGCCGCCTGATTTATTGCTTTCAAACTTATCACTACCAATTACTGTAATCACTTGTGGTAAATTCTACCTCCGTTAACTCAAAAATAAATAAATAAATGCATCTCACCAAAACCGTCACTAAATAGTCCCATAAATATCATATTCATGTGGTGTAGTGTGAGAACAGGCATAACTTAAACAAAAACATGCCTTAAACATGATGATTGTTCCAAAACAAATGAATCTGTAGAAGTTTCACCTTTAAGGTTCTACATGCTGGAAGCCACTTAGATCAAGATACATTGCCAAAAGGATAAGAAGTAAGAGAAGTTAATTTGTAGCATTCATACCTAGAGGAAGTTCGAAAACTACCAAACTAAAACAAATGAATCTGTAGAAGTTTCACCTTTAAGGTTCTACATGCTGGAAGCCACTTAGATCAAGATACATTGCCAAAAGGATAAGAAGTAACAGAAGTTAATTTGTAGCATTCATACCTAGAGGAAGTTCGAAAACTGCCAAACTAAAACAAATGTATGACATAATATTACAGCTAACATAACGCCAATATAAACACGTTATTTGGACTTTACAGACTGATGTATAAACATAACATTATTCGTATAATAAATTATTATCAGACCAGCATTGAAACACAACATTATTTGTGTAACACCTAAAACACGATAAAAACAGATCGCAATTCTTTTAACAAAAGATTACAATAGTAACATAAGAACAAATATATATGTAAAATAACAGACTACTAAATCAGCATGGAAACGCAACGTTATCTGTTTAACATTGACCTACCATAACAATATACAGGCATAACGAAATAGTTTCGACAACAGACTGACAGACCTATATAAAGACTTAATGTGATGACACTTTTAAATATTTTCAGAACATAATGGAAACACGACGTACTAATATAGCGTATTTTATAACAAAGGCTATCAGGCCATCATGGAAGTATCAGGACATCGTAGACGTATATGCATATTCAAAATCGTTATATTAAAGCGATTTTGAGTATGCATATAAGCAAGTCACATAATAAACACAGCCTATATGAAGTTGCAATGGAATGAAATGTATCAGAAGTACATTTTGATATTACTTGATTGTGATGACACCGATTAGTTTTTAGGAAGAATATGTAACAAAATGTTCATACACTCAGACCATAAAGATTTGTTCAGATTATAAGTTTAGAGTTTCCGAAACAGGAATATCCCTTGTAGTTGATGGCGTTGTAAAACAAAATAATATGAATCATCTCGGGGAAGAAGAACTGTCCATAAAGAAAACTGCAACAACGTGTACCATCCCCACGTCCCCAAAGCTGCAGTCAACAAATCGGTGTCTTGTAAAAGATAGGATCTCTGAACACGAAGATCAGTGACAAAATCTATTCACGTGTCTCAAGTACCAACATTGTCACACATGATTAAAACGGATCGCCATCTGGAAAAGCGATACAAATAAAGTGTGCATAAGTTGCCTCCACAAAATAATCAGGAAAAGAAAACCAAGTGTAGAAAACCGAATGAATGGTACCAGGATAGGGAAAATGGCAGTATGTGTTGACAGTCTACGAAGCATGTGTATACCTTGATAAGTCTCATATAATTTTATACTACTCAATTGGTGAAAATTTTTCCAGAAACGGTAGACAGTATATCAAGGAAACATTTTTCAAAGGGATACATAATCATTGCAGGATATTGCGCCAGGGTCAAGTTATAGATTAGGAGAGTGGATAGAAAGGTCAAGGTGAACTCTGCTTATTATAAGACCAATGTGTGTTTTTTTTCCTTTGTATCACACAGAAATTCCGGCTTCGTACAGAAAGGAGGTCAACGGGTTCGCCAAGTTAAGGCTTTCAATCGTATCTTTAGTTGAACCTGTGTGTACCTCAAGCACATGGAAAATGGAGTAGTATCCATTCTATTCCATAGATCAAGTAGCAGGATGCAGCGCTTGTGAAACTGTCGTCCTTGTACACTAGCAGGATTATGGAAGGTAGGCAAGGAGGAATTTTGTGCTTTGAACATGATAGCTTTACGACGGAGCCTTCTGTAATAGAAACTACGCTGCCGGGGTATTTTCAAGAAAAACTTTTGGAAGACAATAGCATAATGAGAAGTGACATCATAGCCTGTAACGATGTGGTGAGACTCCAAAATCTTATTAAATCCTCTGTAGTTTTAACAGCAAGTTTCCAGACCAATATGTAACCAATAATCTAACGTGAAACTGAATAAGCTACTTCTACAATAGTGGCAACGAATACAATTCAACACATGTAGAAAGTGTAGAGTGATTTTTTATAAAACTTGTGGACGAGCTGATAATAGTTGGTCCATATAAAACTTCACCATGAATAATCTGTTTACGTTATGAATTAGCTGATAATAGTGTTTTTTTTAGAAAACATCTTGATGGATATCGAGAGAAACGGCAGTTTCACGGCCAAATTATACATAAAACGTTGATGGAGAATTACCAGTAACTTTATATACAATACGGGTAGTTTTGCTGTTTCTGTGGTATTGGCGCACCTAAACGACATCAGCCAGAAGCACTACTCCACTTTTAATATGTAGTTTGAAACACTCTTAGGTTAAATGTGGAATAAATTTAATATCCGTCTTATGCATTACAATTTCAAATGGTCTGAAACCGAGCTAAATGATAATTTACATTTAGTAGTTAAATAAATGCCGATATATCTCCAATTTATGATATTTGCCAACAAGATTGATACTACACAGTTTTCTTTTAATACAAATATGTTGTAATATACAAACAACAATACAATTTACAACAACAGTTAGTACAAATAAATATTACAAACAATTATTTATATACAAACATTTCACAAACTTAGAAGCAATATAAAGTCTTTTTTCTAGTCTGGAACTTCCTTGATATCTTATCGAGGGTTCACGAGGAGGGAGCTCATTTCGAGTTGACGTAGGTACAATTCACTTAATAGGGAGCTAGCTAGCCCTGTTATTCTCGCTGATCACACGTCGATTACAGGTCGAATTTCCACCAATGACGTTAGGGAATATTTTCGTAAAAGTGCTATTGTCCGATGTGAATCCACTAAAGTTAAATGGTTTGTAATGTTCGAAATTTATAAACGTTTCTGGTCAATATATCTGAAGTTCCCGATTAATAAGCGTTAATCATAGTTATAGCTTACGAAGTATATTACAACAACCCAATAATAGATACTGTTTATTGGCGCGTCGCGTTGGTTGTATTTACAGGCGCGTAGAGAGTTTCTCGAAAATTCAGATTACGTAACAATACAAAGCTACATTACCGTTTACATACACACATATATCGTTGATTCCTACACTCGAGAATCTTCTACAACTTTACAGAATACGTATTTATAATTTATGTACATTTCTAAATATAAACTAAACTTAAACAAAGATCGATATCAAAATAAATATAGAATAATAAATCTGTCACATCTGTGGTACAGTAATGGTAGTGAATCGCTAAAACAAGGCAAAAAGTACATATCTATTTTATTGTTGTGTTTTCCAATAAATGCAGTGACTTTTGAAATATCGTATCAACATTATATGACATTCAAACTTCCACAACATTTCACTTGTTTGGCAACGACAACATATACCAAGGAATGCGTCTACTGTGATGTCTATATCATTTATATTAAACTTTTTATTAGTTTTTTTTCTAGAAGGAGCATTCATACACAAAAAATGCAAATAAAAATATACAGGATGAGGCAAAAGTCACTATACAGTTGCATATTTTTATTAAGATAAAGAAAACTGAAACATAATAACATAAAATAAGCATGGGTATCTAAATCTGTAAAATAACTAAAAACAAATAAGAAAAGACAACAAATAAGACAAAATCAAATATCGAAACCTTTCTACAACAGTAAAGTCATTTAACTATGTACAACTGCAAGTGACTTTTGCCTCACCCTGTATATAATACAGTTTATTCTAGTGTAATCTTCTATGTATTACACTGTGATCTTAACCACGGTGTTTTACTTTAGGTTTGCATACAAATCGTGTGTTTCTAAACATGGACCTCACAAGCTGCAAGACTTGGATTTGCTTAAAGAGGAAGTCAAAAAATCGGCATCTTTCGCAAAATATTCTATACACACTAAATATATTCTATGAATGGCCAATCTACAGTTTAACAGACAACTGCCAAAACCAGTGACATTGAACGCACAATTCAGTAGCATTGTATATATGTGTGAAAAAAAAGAAGTAATATCTATAACACAAAAATTGTCAAGGTGAAAAAATACCAAGTTATAAAAAGTGGAGATATCAGACACACACACAAGCCAAATTAGAAGAAACAAGTAAGGCAACTTTGGAATGTACTATTACTTTTATTATTGGTAATAGTACTAACCTATTAATATTATTATAAGATATGCAAAAAAGTTCAAACTTAAACTCTTATCTTCATCCGCTGGAACCAAATACACAAAACGAGTTAAAAGAAACAATTGCGGCAACGTTCTCCCACACACATCTTACACGTGTACTTATTTGATTGGCTCTGCTACTAAATGGCTGCTGACTCGTATAAAAGAGCGTATTACTTGGAAATATGAATATTCATGAAGCATTATACGGCATGATTTAATAAAACACTTGCAAATCTGAAGCCTATATTAAACCAAGAGAACGCGGAGACACCACTTATCTACAAATTGTAAACCTTTAATGTGAATGTTTAAGACTGGTGTGGAACAAGTGTTAAAACATTATTTAACTAAACATTGAATACATGGAACTGGTTTTTAGTTAAATATACAAACTGTAAAAATAGGTGGAACTGTTGTTGAAGCATGCATTCTACTGAGTGAAATTGATCAGTGGTTTTACGCCATCGTATTTGCGTGCAAGTCTTCCCTTGCCGATTTTATTCAGTTTGTTATAGAGCTGTGTTTGAAATTTAATGAGTTCCTAGAAAAAACTAGAAAACTGTCTAATTAAATCTTTTGTTTTATATAAAGAAAGAGGAAAAGTATGACCTAATAAAATGTCTCATTAAGTCTTTTTATATATATAATGAAAGAGGAAAGTAAGAACTAGAAAAATGTCTCATTAAGTCTTTTGTTTTATATAAAGAAAGAGGAAAAGTATGATCTAATGAAATGTCTCATTAAGTCTTTTTTTATATATAATGAAAGAGGAAAGTAAGAACTAGAAAAATTTCTCATTAAGTCTTTTGTTTTATATAAAGAAAGAGGAAAGTAAGAACTAGAAAAAATTTCTTATTAGGTCATACTTTCCTCTCTCTTTATATATAACAAAAGATCTTAATGAGACATTTTATTAGGTCATACTTTTCCTCTTTCTTTATACAAAACAAAAACTAATGAGACATTTTATAGTTCATACTTTTCCTCTTTCTTTATATAAAACAAAAGACTTAATGATTAGGTCATACTTTTCCTCTTTCTTTATATAAAACAAAAGACTTAATGAGACATTTTTCTAGTTCTTACTTTCCTCTTTCATTATATATAAAAAAAGACTTAATGAGACATTTTGAAATGTCTCATTAAGTCTTTTGTTTTATATAAAGAAAGAGAAAAAGTATGAACTAGAAAAATGTTTCATTAGTTTTTGTTTTGTATAAAGAAAGAGGAAAAGTATGACCTAGAAAAATGTCTCATTAAGTATTTTGTTTTATATAATGTAAGAGGAAATGTAAGTCTCACCGAACATGCTCGCCCTCTCAGCCGTGGGGGCGTTATAATGTGCAGTCAATCCCAGTTTTCGTTAGTAAAAGAGTAGCCCAAGAGTTGGCGGTGGGTGGTGTTGACTAGTTGCCTTCCTTGCTGTCTATCAGTGCTAAATTAGGGACGCAAATAGCCCTCGTTTAGCTTTGCAAAAAGATTAAAACAAAACAAACCGATAATATTAAACACGTGATTTTAATTTCAATTTCAAAATCTACAATCTACCAGTAAATTTCTTTAATTTTTATCTTTAGGTAAGTAATTATTATTATTATTAAACATGCTTTTCCGACTCATTTACAAAGGAAAACAATGAAAACATTTTATGTCTACTAAAGTTATAGTTATATTTATAGGTTTTATTAATAATAAATTAAGGTAATGTTAAACCATATAAACATTTTTAGCATCGGACATATATAATTATTAAAACTACATAGTTTCAGTGAAGCTTTTTCCGTTACTTTATTTTATTTTTTTCAGGTAAATCAAATTTAACACACAGTATAGAAAATAACTCCTATAAGTTAAGTGTTGCCGACGTGCTCTTAGTGAACAAATTGGACCTCTTCATCTTTATCATGCCTTTTCTCGTAAACTTGGGACTCTTGTGGTTGGCATATCGGACTGTGGGTCGCACGACTTAGGATATAAGACGTAGAACTACTGAATGTACTCCATACTTTAAGCTCTGGGCGTGTTATAAAAGTAGCAGTCAGCCCATTATTGGCTAGGTGCTTTCCCTCAGTCCATTACTTCACTGTTATGGACGATTATGAGTAAATCCTACAGGTCACTGACGTGGTCATTTAGCCTAACTATACATGAATCCTACAGATCACTTACGTGGTCATTTAGCCTACATACACGAGAATCCTAGAAGTCAATGACATGGTTATTTAGCCTACATATACGTGAATCCTACAGGTCACTGACGTGGTCATTGAGGGTTTGCATTTAGGTATTATTATTTACCTACGTGCGTGCACGCATGCGCGTGCGCATCTTTTTTGCATAAAACTGTATGGAAAAGAAATTTGGCCGCCATAGCTCTAAGAGGAAAAAACCTAGAATCCTGAAATTTTGCATCATGCTAAAGGGACCCTGAGGTTTGCAATTGGGTATTATTACTTATCTTTTCTACGTGCGTGCGCATTTTTTTAATGAGACAAGTTAGCGAAAAACCACATAGAAAAGAAGTGGTTCCTTATATTACAACTTCTAATATATAGAAGAACCAGTGCATTTTGGTAACAATGCGTTCCAACAATGGCTTTTATGTCATCTTGCTTAGAAATAAAAGTATAACCTAATATTATTATTGTTAATCTATGTGCTGAAAGTATAAAATGAAATGTATAAACTACAAAATCAAAAAATATTTGTTGTTTTCTAATTTAGAGTCTCTTTTGATTAAAGAAACGATTTAAGTTTAAAATTGGATCGATATTTTTACTTTCATAATGAATTTTATGAACTTGCTAAAATATATCGAAATTTTGCACACATACTAGTGGACCCTGAGGGTGTGCACCTGGATATTATTACTAATCCGCGTGCGCGCGGTTGTGCGCATCTTTTTGGGAGGTAAGCAAGCAAAAAATCACATAAAAAAGAATATGTTATCACCATAGCTCCAAGAACAAAAAACCTAGATATCTGAAATTTTATCACCCATACAAAGTAGGCCCTGAGGGCATGTACCTGGGTTTTACTTATTTTATCCACGTGCGTGCGCATCACTTTTAATGAGGCAAGCTAGCAAAAACTACATAGAAAAGAAGTGGTTCCTTATATTCAAAACAGAAATCACAGACAGGCATGCATGTTCGTGTCTGTGTGTGTGTGTGTGATCACCATAGCTTAAAAAAGAAAGAACCTAGGAATCTATAATTTTGCACCCTTACTAAATGGGCCCTGAGAGTGTGCACCTGGATATTACTTATCCTATCCACGTGCGTTCCTTATATAGCAACTTCTAATATATAGAAAAGTCAGTGGTTTTGGTAACCATGCATTCCAACAATGGCTTTTATGTCATATTGCTTAGCAACAAAAGTATATAGGTTATATGTTTATCCTAAAATGGGTTCAGAATACACACACTATCAACCTAATAACTCAAGCAAAGCCGAGTACTTTCGCTAGTTTTTATTATAAAATAGTTACTCTTTGTTTTTCTATACTGGAATTAAATTCAAGGGTCTCCGAGACGGGTAGATATTGTGTTTTCTTATCGAAAAGTCCCAGGATCGAATCCCGGCTTCTACCACTACAAACACAGTCCTTCTCATGAAGGCTTTCCTGAAGGAAAAAAAAAAGGTGAAGATTAAAAGCCGAAATATAATGAAATATAAACTAGTTAGCAATTGGTTCCCAATAACAAAATTAGTAACTATTTAATTATTAGAGACTTTAGAATCGTATAGGCTTCCAACCATAACAAGGATTGATTTATCAGTTTTACAATAATATGAATGCTTACTAAAAGAAGTCAGATTAAATTAGCGTTCTTAGGTCAATAAGTGAGAAATTTTCGTTAAAATATTTTCATCTTATTACTCACCGTTGGCATTAATATGGTTATGAATTAAACGGTATTTTGTAACGTAGTAATAAGTAGTCTTAATAAATATTCAAATTATAGAATAATTATTGGCCAGAGAATTTGGACCACTGAACGACGTAGTCGACCAATTGAATACAACTTGTTTTTTTTTTAACGTTGAATATAGGATGTATGCATCACACACACAAACAAACATAAAAAACATTCCTGCATTTCCACAGTTAAACGAAAAAAGAAGCATCACAAATGTAAATAGATGTACGTAACTAAAAGTGCAGTGTAAGATTATCATGCTCTGTAAATGTAAATAGATGTACGTAACTAAAAGTGCAGTGTAAGATTATCATGCTCTGTAAATGTAAATAGATGTACGTAACTAAAAGTGCAGTGTAAGATTATCATGCTCTGTAAATGTAAATAGATGTACGTAACTAAAAGTGCAGTGTAAGATTATCATGCTCTGTAAATGTAAATAGATGTACGTAACTAAAAGTGCAGTGTAAGATTATCATGCTCTGTATAAATGTAAATAGATGTACGTAACTAAAAGTGCAGTGTAAGATTATCATGCTCTGTAAATGTAAATAGATGTACGTAACTAAAAGTGCAGTGTAAGATTATCATGCTCTGTAAATGTAAATAGATGTACGTAACTAAAAGTGCAGTGTAAGATTATCATGCTCTGTTTGAGCACCTTTTCATTTAATGCTATGATATTTTATGTTGTTGTGATGGATTTCCTATTATATATCTATTTTAATATCGATATTTGTTTAAGTTAAATTTACATTTAGAAATGTAGATAACTTATACTGTTAAATTTGTATTGCGAAATTCCCGCCTATTCTCTGAAGTTGTAGAAGATTCTCGATTGTAAGAATCAACAATATATGTGTGTACGTAAACGCTAGTGTAGCGCCAGTATTATTGCGTAAGGTGAAATTTCGAGAAACTCTCCACACGCCTCTAACTATAACCAACGAGACACACCAAAAACGGTATCTATTTTTGATTTGCTATAGTTAGTGTGATATAAACTTCGGAAGCTATAACTGTGATTGTATTAATCGGGAAACTTAAAATATTTGACCAGGAACATTTATAAATCTCGAACATTAGAAACCATTTAACTTCAGTGGATTCACGTCAGACATTAGTATTTTTACGAAAACATTACCCAACTTCATCGGTGGGAAAAAATCGGCGTGTGATCAGTGAAGACGACAGAACTAGCTAGCTCCCTATTAAATGAATTGTACCTACGTCAACTCGAAATTAACTCGCTCATCGTGAATCCTCGATAAGACATCAAAGAAGTTCCAGACTAGAAAGAAAACTTTATATTGCTTGTAAGTTTATAAAACTTTTGTATATAAACCATTGTTTGTAATAACTATTTATAATAACTGTTATTGTAAATTGTATTATTGGTTGTATATTAAAATATATTTGTATTAAAAAAAAGAAAACTGTGTGTATCAATCTTGTTGGCAAATATCATAAATTAGATATATATCGGCACTTATTTAGCTACTAAATCTGAATTACAATTTAACTCAGTTTTAAGCTATATGAAATTGTAATACGTAACATTGTATAAAAGCAGCTTCCTCTAAACCTTAGACAAAAAAAACTCAGTCAAGAGTTATTGGTAGCAGCACTTAATCATGTACCTAATCATGTATACATAAAGTGGTGAAAGTAGATAATGTCTTCAGAAATAGACGAAAAATGTGTTTTCACAAGTAGATGTAAAAAATGTTTTTACAAGTAGTTGTATAAAGTGTCTTCACACGTAGAAGTAGAATATGTTTTTATATGAAAGTGTATTTACAGGTAGACATAAAAGTGTCTTTACAGGTAGGCGTAAACAGTGTCTTATTACATTTTTACTATGGATAACATTTTGCATTGTTAGCTTAGTAAACGGATTTGGGAATAACCTAATACGTATGAAGACACAGACTTTTGTGGTATTTCAGGTGGAGCTACCATTGTGTCATCATATCTGTGTAGATATCCCAGCAAGCTATAAATAAAACAAAAGAAGAACAAAATATTACTTGACCCCTTAAAGAAACAAAAAAATTATGAGGTTCTTTTATTCAGATGTCTGAGCTTCACGGGCTATAAAAAACGGGCTACAGAAACATAACTCTTCGTGTGAAAGAAATTTTCTAATCAGCTGAGTCCACAAAGTGTTTCTTTTATTCGCTGATCTTCAGATACTGACTCCAGTACTTTCTAAGATATTTCAACATTTTGTAAGCCACTAATTTATCGGAAACTACACAACAATACTATATAAATTGTTTCAAGACTTACATGGACCAAGACAAGTAATGTAAACAACAGAAAACATGATGTTAATGTTATTGTATGACGGAATCTATGAGAAGCAGTTTGTACTCAGATGTCAATCTTTCTCGTGTAACTAATTTTTAGCATCGTTTTCCTTGAGCTAATTTTAATCATTACAATTTTAGTAATTCTACTGATGTTTCATTGGAAAAATCCCGGCAGCAAATTGTCTCAACTATACAGCTGTTATTCACGGTAAACTTCCCCAGTAAAGCTTGGAAAATAAGTCATAAACGAGAGCTTCACGTATTGCAACACTATTTTTTTTTATCTTCCTTACATTCTGTCTAATTAATGTTGAACATGATAAGAATTACATAACTTACCTAACGGATATTTTGCAACAAGTGATTCTAAGAGCATAATTTTGTTTTCTTACGTGTATGACAATAAGGTACATTAGTGTGTAGACTCGCGATCTGAATAACACATGAGCGATATGGTTATTATATAGCCTGCGGAGTAACATATGTGTGGTGTGGTTATTCTAACCTGCGGAGTAACACATGAGCAATGTGTTTATTCTAGCATGTGGACTAACACATAAACGATATGGTTTTTATAGCCTATGGAATAACACATGAGCGATAAGGTTATTATAGCCTACAGAGAAGCACATAAGCGATTTAGTTATTATAACTTATTTAGTAACACATGAGCGATATGATCATTATAGCTTGCGGAACAAAACATGAACAATATGGTTATCATAGCTTGCGGAATAACACAGGAGCGATATGGTTATTATAGCCTGGAGAATAAAACATGAGCGACATTGCTATTACAGCCTGTAGAATTACACAAGAGTGATATGGTTATTATAGCCTGCGGAGTATTTGGGGAAAATAGAGATGCAAGACTTAACATCTTAAACAGTATTTATACTGTATTACTCATATGTTATGATCAGCTACACTTGAAGAAAAATAGCTTGACTACACCGGGAGTGGCCTAGTGGTTAGCACGTTCAGACTGTGAATTCGAGAGTTCCTGGTTCGTGACCCATGGCCAACAGACATGAATTCCGCATCTTGCGGCCGTGGGTGAATTATAAGAGTAGCGGTCTATTCAATCAGACAAGAGCTGGCAATGGGTGCTGTTGACCACTTTTATAAACTTTACAATATTGTAATTAGATTTTTACTTTCCGGTAAGCTAACCGTATAGACTTACGGACGGTTATAGCGTAAATAACTCGTTTGTTAATTTCACGAAAATAACAACACAAACAAACACAGATAACCTACCAGGACAACGTTCAGTTAACCCTACAACTTTGCAATAAAATACATCATCATGAAGCGCTGAGCTTGTGTTTCGAAGGCATAATTATCCTAGTATTATCATCTTAAATTTTGCTTTCTTCTACTACGTTTAATATCTCAGTCATATATTAATCTTTATTATATTCAACCCCTTCTTTGGGAGTTTTTGGTTATTTTCGAACAAGAGTTTATAGAGTACTTCTAACCCTTAACCTTATATTACAATCCTGATTTCCACTGCTCATTTTCGGAATTTGTCGATTCTACAGCTACGACACTTTCACTGAAATCACACTAGCATTTATCTATTGCATTCACTCAGCCATCCAATAACTAGTTTTGCTTTAATCTCGTCCTCACGAATCTAACGTTTATCTCTCCTCTTCCCTTGCAAAGCGACTGAACTCCACACGAATCTAACGTTTATCTCTCCTCTTCCCTTGCAAAGCGACTGAACTCCACACGAATCTAACGTTTATCTCTCCTCTTCCCTTGCAAAGCGACTGAACTCCAGTAATCATGAAAAACCAGCTGTCCCTGATCTTGACATTGAACTCATTGGAAGGTTGTTTCACAATTATCAACTTTCTTCTCATAAAACCAGCTGTCCCTGATCTTGACATTGAACTCATTGGAAGGTTGTTTCTTACCAACTTTCTTCTCATAATTGTAACGAGGTTGACAAAACAAGTCAATAATAACATGGGAGGTTGGATCGTTCGCTCTAGTTAGATGTAGATGTCAATTTTAGTCTTTGATGTCTATGTACTTTATCTACCTGACAATTATCTTTCTCCTACTGTTTACACTCACTTGGGTATTTAAATCTCAAATAATCATTACATGAACTGGTTTTACAAAATAATCTTCTAATCTATGTCACCTGGTTATCCGTAACTAATAATAATTCATCATTACTAGAGTTACATTATTCCAAGTGAATGACAGGATAATTTCGTGTTTATTTAAACATATAATGTCATATCTTCCTTAATGGCAGTCCTAAAACCTAAACGTATTTTAAGTACCTTTTATGACTGGCGAGAAGGTGTATATTAAGGTAAAACCATTTTTGTATTTTCTTTTAATTTTCGTATGATTAAATTATAAAATAATTGATAATTTTCTAATTCATCAAATCAATGAAATGAGAGAGGAAAAACAGTCGGGTTGCAGTAACTTCGTAGGTTAACGCAACTACTTAAAGCAACAATTGGGTAGAATAATCTGGAAAAAAATCACGAGACAGTGTGTCATTCAAACACTTATATTCCAAAATGAATAACTAAATTTCTCATTAACTGTTTCTTCACTAGTAGGTACTCTACAAGACGTTATTTGCCGAAATTGTTTACTTTATAATATGTTACCAATGTTTCTCTTCAAGTAATAAAGATAAGAAATGGCAACTAAACTAGAAAGTTTTTAAATTTCCTTTTTTGGATTCCAGCAAGAAGAAAAGATCCTATTTTTAGATTTGTTTTTTGCAGTTTGGGTTTGAATTAAATATTTCCTGCTCTGAACCTTCACTACGATCCCTTAGAGCTATACTATAATGTAAGTTGGTTATAACATTCCTCAGAATCCCTTCCTTCCCTAGCTACAGACTCATCTTTGTTTAGTAAACTATAAATAAGGAATGAGAAAATAATTTTTTGTTTCTTATTTAATAAAGAGGATATTTATTTATATTATATATGTCTTTATATCCAGAATCTGAATGATTCGCTGTCACCAGTCGCTGAACTCAGTAGTTCTGGTAGCTTGTTTAATTTCATACATAATTAGAAACACGTACGTGTTATTGTAATTAGTCCCAAATGACCTTAACTTTCTATTTGAACCTTATATTGGTATTAAAAGTTGAAACGTCGCTTAAACTACGGTAAAGATGTATTTTATTTTCATTGAAGCATGTGTTCCGTGAAGAAGTATGCTGTATATTATTACTTCCTTGATTTGTAATAGGGTTGATTTAAACTGCTTAATGACAGTCGTTATATAATTCAAATTTTATTTCTAAAATGCAGATTCAATATCATCACGTCATTCTACATTTAGTGGTTAACATGACAGTTTGAAAATCGAAAGATACGAGGTTCGAGCCTGCGATGTGTCGTAAAACACGCTCAGCACTTTAAGCTATGGAGCGTAACAGTCAATTCCACATGCCGGCTATGGATCAAATGGTACAAGATTCGAGCCAGCATGGTCCGCACTTTAAGCTATGGAGCGTAACAGTCAGTTCCACATGCCGGCTATAGATTAAAACGTACAAGATTCGAGCCAGCATGGTCCGCACTTTAAGCTATGGAGCGTAACAGTCAGTTCCACATGCCGGCTATAGATCAAAATGTACAAGATTCGAGCCAGCGTACGCCGCAAAACATGCTCCACACTTTAAGCTATGGAGCGTAACAGTCAGTCCCGCTATTTACTTAATAGCTGGTGGTTTCTGTTCTCTGGTTACTCTGCATCTGGTCAGCAACTCAAATTTAGGGCTGTGTCTTGGGGTCTCTAGCGTGGCTGTTTACCCCATGTGTCGCTTAAAATGGTATACTGGTTGAAAATACAATGTATTCTACACTTATATCAGTAAAAAGTATATAGTGAACGACCAGTCTGATGAACAACGTGACGTAGTTGAAATTCATGGAAAAGTTTTGTGAAGCTAAACATCGACGGTTTTCGTAAAATAAATGGTTTCGTGGCACTTTTTCAAAAAAAAAGGAAGAAGATAAACACGTAATCTGTAAGCGTTGACAGTCGCATAAGTCGACTTGATTACTAACCATTGCTACTGCTTTCAACATTGGAAAGACAAATGTCACATCGCGGAAGCCACGCTATATCTGTGTATTAACATTTTGTTAAAACCAGTAAGCATAGTGGACATCCTCGTCAACGTCGATTAATCGCGATGTCACATGTTAATCCTCTAGTTTTAGGATTTAGAGTCGCTGGTTATCGGTAACTAATTTTTAAAGATTAGTCTTAGCTTAAAATTATCCAACATTACTCACAACCCTTAATATGAATCTCTGTTATCCAAATCAGTCCTAGACCTTATATTGCAACTTGTTTCTTATAGGCATTACTTTCTTGATTGATGATATTTAATACTCCTTCACAAACCTATCAAAACTTGATCAATTTCAAAAGATAATTGATCGATGCGCCATCTAACGGGTGCCTAATGGGTTCTTTCATTCTCACGAGAACAGAGTAAGTTCACTAGTCGTTCAAGTAATTATTCTTACTATACCGATACACTATCTGTTGTGTATTGAAACACTCTGTCTTACTTCTTGTGGTGGTCCTCGTTAATGTACTATGTCAACATGATAAATGAGCTTGTTCATGTATCCAATATAACCTTTAGAATATATGGCTGTTTTCATTTGCAGGACTTTATATATAACCTTTAGAATATATGGCTGTTTTTCATTTGCAGGACTTTATATACACCATTTTCATATAAAATGAAATAACTGGTTTGTGTGTTTGTTTATAGCTAAGCACAAAGCTATACAATGGGCTATTCGTGCTCTGCCCACCACTGGTATCGAAACACGGTTTCTAGCGTTATAAGTCCGAAGACATGCCGCTGTGCTACTGTGGGGCCGGGATAATTGGATACATATATGAAAGGTTTCATCCAGCCTTATTTATTATACAGAACAAACACCATGCTAAAAATTATAATTCAATACTTTTTAGCTAGATTTTCATTAAAACACACACAAAAAAAAATCAACGCAGTAATAAAGGTTTATTTGTTTTTCAAGTAAAGTTATACTCAATAAATTTAGAAATATATATATATATAACAATCTACTTTGTTGACGATGAACATAGACCGGTTCATTTTTATCTAAACATTAAGCGCTGGGTAGGTCAAGGGAGGGAGTTTAATATTGACCTCTGATCATAGGGCTCTCAACTTAGATTTAAAATAAAAATCCACACGCTAATGAGTATAGCTAATTAAATATACTGTTCTTACATTCTTGCTTGTAGATATTAGAATACATTATTTCATCAGTTGGGCGCCCTCGCTGTTAATTTTTTTTATAATTTAATAGACTAAGATAAGAATGCTGCGGAAGCTGAAACAATTTCATAGGACAAAACACGAAAATATCTTTATAGAAATGGTAGGACGAGTAAACAGTTAGGTACTGAGTGTAAAATATTGCAAAGTAAAAAGTAATAAAATGTTGTAATAGAAACTGAGAAAATATGAGCTTATGAAATCTTCAGGTTTACATGAAAAGTTCGAAGACAAAAAAAAAACATTTCAAAAAGTATCTACAAATTAGAAGAAAATACAATTAAAATTCAAGAGTCTTTGAGAAATGTGAAAGAGAAGAACGAAATATGAGATTGCCAAAGGCAAATAGATGCACTTGGGAAAATAAAGCTAACAAGAACCCTTAAGTAAAAGATAAAGAAAAAGTGGCCTTCTCTCAATGGCTTTAAAGCTACAAGGTGATTACCATAGTGACGAGATGATAGCGCTGTTATTTACCTGCATCAGTCGCGGATTCATTGACTTGCATGCACATTTCCATAATATATCGCTGAAAAACATAGTATTTTAAACCCAAATTAGTGGTTAAATCGACCATTTTATCAAGAAAACCCATGCGAGCTTTCGTAACAAATAAGGTGATAATAATAAGGCCTTATGACACCGTTTTCTACGTTGTAGTGACTCCTTTGATAATATAATTATTTTTGATTAGCTTTTAATACAGCAATGATGTACGCTGTCCAAATAACTAAAAAAATGCGACGTCTACCTAAAATACTTAAAAGTAACTTTTTTCACTTGCATTTTGCACAGAAAACATTAAAGTCGAAATGAACACATAATAATTTGTATTCGTCTGAATTTGAAGAAACTTGTTTGGTAGTAAATTTGTTATTAAATGGAAAGCTTACAATGGGTTATCTTTACTGAGCTCACCGCAGGGGTAGAGCCTCAAATTTTCCCGTATTAAGCCTAAATCCACTATTCATTGGTAAAAAGAGTAATCCAAGAGTTGGGTGGTGTTAAATAGATAGCCCTCGAGTAATTCAAAACAAACCGAATCAATATTTGTGTGTATGTGTGTGTGCAAATATACTCGTAAGATAAATACAAAAACAATAAAAGGGTCCTGTCTGTCTGGAAAATAATGTCCACCGATGGGACAGCAGTAAGCTTAGCGTCAGTAGTTCGATTTCCCGAGGTGTACACTTTAGATCCCAATGTGGCTTTGCTTTAAAACAGTACTGGAAAAGAAACAATTGACGAAAAAAAAACAAAAACAAAGTAGCATTTCAGAACAATCTTTCGAGTTTGTTTTGGAATAAAAACAAACAAACTTTGTTGTGGGTGAAAGTAAAATTTCTTATAAATGGATGAATTTAACCAAAAAAACTTTAACATTTGAACATTCAATCAGTTACAATTCATCTAGTAAAAAATAACATTAATTTGTTATATAAGCCGCATCTGTTAATATACTAGCTCAGTGAGTAGTACAGAAACATATCTGTATCATTATTGGGTTATGTTCAGACATTCCTGTACACATATAATCCAAACAAATATCTTCTATATGAAACTTAAGTTTTCAGTACGATAATTTGTTTGTTTGTTTTAGAAATAAATTCACATTGGGCTATCTGATGCGTCAAAGGGGGGATCGAACTCCGGATTTTAGTATTGTAAGTTCGTAGAATTACCGCTTTCCCACCAGAGGACATAAAAAATAATTCTGATAATCAACGAATAATACTTAGCTCGTAACACACAGATTAATTTATTTCATACAGTTCATTATGATTAAAAATGTTGTAATTATACAATGCATTACTTTATTTCAATATTTTTCACTCCTCAGTTTCATAAATAATCTTTAATGACATATAATTTACTTTTTACATAATTTACCAAGAAAAATAAAATAAAAATAAAAAGCTTGGTATATACATCAAAAGAATGAATAAAAAGAATAAGATACAATCACGTAAATTCAAATCTTTTGAAATATTTTGTGTAAACTGAAAACACATTCATGAATGGTTCTACAAATACAATTCGCTACTTCGTGATTTGTCTTCCTGTGCACACATTTTTCAATAGATTACCCATGAATTACATGGACAAATATCTTTATCTCATGTGAAATAGATGAAATGTCAGACCATTTTCCCGACTCTACACAATTTCCAGCCTCTGTATTTTTTTTTCTAGAAGTAACGTTAAGTTACCATCACTCTTTATCTACACAAAATAACCACTCTTCTTTTGAACCAATAAGCTTTGGAGTCACGAACTGTTTTAGTACTTGCTGTGGAGAGTTTTAATAGGAACCTAAAAATTGAATTTTGTGAATTCAGTAAATACAACAGTAACAACGGCATGTCAGAATACATCCTTTATTTCAAGGTGTAAAATCAATGCATTGTTCTTTTAACTTTTAGCACAGATTATTATGATGTCGTATAAATTACATTTAAGCAGAGTGAAAATATCCTCCAGAACAACTTTACGCAATGAGAGTGTTTGCGTTTGAAGATAGGCCTACCAAGCTCCTTGTCAGTGCCAGATTGTAGCATCGATCGTAGACAGATGCCAACATTTTGGCAAATGTAAACGAACGTTAAAGGCTTCCTAGGCCTCTCAGTGGTGAAGGGTGGAGAACCAATAATCTATCAACGAACGAGGACGTGTCACTAACATACGTAACTCACACGAGGATGTCAGTCTGGGAGCTCACAAAACTGTAGACATCCGCCAATGCCGCTAGAAACTGTAAACATCCGGCAATGCCGCTAATCAAATGAATCATTATTACACCTTGGAGTGGTCAACTTCTCTTCGTCATCAGCCGATATGGATAGCAAACAGGCTTAATCTTTACGTTAAGGTTTCTTTCTTGTCACTAGCATGTTGTTCTCAAGATAAAAGTTATTTTCACATTCCCTCTTAAATTTCTCTTGTCATCTTTAGGATGTATGCTCTGCAACGTTCATTAATCTCTCTTAAAAACCACTGTAACATTGCGAGAAATAAAACATCAGTTTTAGCGATAAGAGCGTTGCCAACTGCTCTAAGCCCAGAGTTCACATGTCGCATCTGATTACTTCCTTGAACATTTATATCTTGGTAGTCTTACTGAACTAAAGTGGCACAAACTCAGAATTTTGGCCACTTTTCTCGTCTCTTCGTAAGAAACTCGTACCTTGATGTGTTATTGATGTGCTGTTTGATTTTGATTGTTTTGTTTTCCTGGTAATCTTTGTCATTGTCGTAAGGAAGCAATAAAAAAAGTTAGAAGAAAATGATAGTCATTTAAGAAAACTGTAGGATGTTAAATGATGAAGCAAGAAATAACTTCGGGTTGATATACCTTACCTTTCAAAAGTTTAGAAATCAGACACATTTTTGCAGATCATATAAAACTTCTAGTTAATTTATATTGTGTAGAATACCAATAAAGGTTAAACTAAATACATACAAATAGAACGGCAAGAGTCATAAAATTGAACAAACTTTGCTTAAATACCAACTTTACAAGTTTCAAAGAGGATACGCTGAAAATATCCAGTAGAAAGTGTAAACGAATTGGCAACACCTGATCAGTACATTGTGTCTATAAGCTAGCTAATCAGCCAATGCTACGCTCCACGTGACAATATGATAGCAAAAACCACAGCTTATAATTATCCAAGTCATTATGTTACTCTTTTCTTTAGTTCTAGCCATATTTGATCCCATGCCTTACAATAGAGTCTTGAAACATGAACTGCAGTATATATTTTGCGAAGTGAAGACTTGGCAGAGAGGGGAATTACAAAATAACTTGGAATTCTGAACAAAGGTGCATATTACAGATTACAAAGGAAGCTATTCAATGGAATACATTGTAACAGAAAGCGAAGCAATGAAAAGAGTAAAACGTCAAATAATTATCAATAGATCAAAGCAAGAAATAAATGCAATACAGATCTGTCAGCCTCAAATATTAAGTTCAGTTCAACTAAATGCAAAACCAAAGAAACACTGTTTCCACTCAGACGAAACGACTGCTCTAAATGGCTAGTAACAGTATGAAGATCGCTTTTACGGGCAAGACTTATACGGACAAACCAACATGAAAATAGGAATAATTTTGAAATATAAAAAAAAATATTGTGGAGCTTGACTCTAATAATAAACGTCTTGGCTCAGAACTGTAACCCCTGATTGGTCAGCTGAGAGATATTATATCATATTTATTGGCTGTTTCCAACTGGTTTACACCTTCTTCTGAAAGTTTCCAGAATATTCTAGGCGATTTGATAAAACTGACGTTTTCTTGAAAGTAGTTAGATTATTATTTCATTTTTCGAGTCCAGTTATATATTTTAATCTTCAGCGCTATCGTTTTCCATAAATCTCATTATAATTATGCTTATCTTTATTTTATCTCTAAAAATGAGTCTCCTTTCAAAGTTTCAATTAGTAGTGTAGTCATCGGTCATTCTGTATGAGAAGTAGGTTCTCTGTCATAATGCAAGTGTAACAAAGATTGAATTCCAGTTACGCTGAAACTACTTTAGCCTTGTTATTGTTGTATATTGTTTGAGAGCTAAATAAAGATTTTAAGTATATTGATAATTAGTGCCGTAAAAAAATTTAAATTTTTTACTTGGAAAATAAGTTATGAGGCCTTTATCTGTATCTATACGCCTAGAGCATAGCATCGACAACGTGATAACGTATATACGTGTAACTGATTTGTTTGTTTGTAATTAAGCACAAAGCACCACAATGTGTTTCTAGCGTTGTAAATCCCCAGATATACCTCTGTACCACCAGGGAGCGTGTAATTGAACTTAAGTAATTAGCTATGTAAGCCGATAAACACATTTATGTTTCATGCTCTTAAGAACATCATCCTTATGCACGGCACATGTGTGATTTTAATTGGCATAAAGTTTGTAATCAAACATCATACTTTTCATGTTTTTAAATAAGGCGCTGTAAAACAATGATCCACCATTTTAATAGTATTACAAACATTTGTTGTGGTATTAATCCAGGAAACAGTATGTTGCTTCCATTAAAGGAATTAAACTTGCCTATCCATATTAAAGTATTACTTCCCGAGAACGTATAAACGAAGTTTAATATGAGCAATACTTACTTTAACTCTTCCAACTGATGCCCTCTACAAAATGTAAACGACGTTTCCTGGGGTTAGATGTACACTACAGGAATATATTTATACATATCAATTTTAAGAAAATATTGTTTAATATTAATCTCAATTGCATAATACGTACCTTTTTTTATTTTGGTACATAGGCTTTCTTATATTTTGTAGTTGGGAGATTCAATTAAGTAATAAATTTTATATTAGTCAATGGTATTAATCCAGGAAACATATCAAACATTTGTTGTTAATACTACAACTTAAGGAAAATCAAAACTCGTCAAAGATTATACAAGATGCGAACTTGAACTGTTTCAATACCATTGTTAATGTGCAATGGACTCGTATTAAAATGTTTCAGTACTTTGTATTTGATGTTTAATAAAGAATATTAAAAATACGGTAATACCAAAAGGCATCTTTAACTGCGGACGTTTCGGAATTTCTTCAAATTCCTTCGTCAGCGTTAAAACCTCAAAAAGCTAGTTTACAATATACTAAGTACAAACAACAACATTAGCTATTGTATAAAAAACAACTATTACAATATTCTAACTACAAAAAACAACATTAACCATTCTACCAGAAAACAACTATTACAATATTCTAACTACAAAAAATAACATTAGCTATTAAACAAGTCTTATACAATAGCTAATGTTCTTTTTCGTTGTTAAAATATTGTAATAGTAGTTTTTATACAATTGCTAATGTTGTTTCTTAGTTAAAATATTCTAATATTAGTTTTTATACAATAGCTAATGTTGTTTTTCGTAGTTAAAATATTGTAATAGTAGTTTTCGTATAGAATAGCTCATGTTGTTTTTCGTAGTTAAAATATTGTAATAGTAGTTTTCGTATAGAATAGCTCATGTTGTTTTTCGTAGTTAAAATATTGTAAGAGTAGTGTTTTATACAATAGCTAATGTTGTATTTTTTATTTGGAATATTGTAATAGTAGTTTTTTATACAATAGCTCATGTTGTTTTTCGTAGTTCAAATATTGTAATAGTTGTGTTTTATACAATAGCTAATGTTGTATTTCGTAGTTAAAATATTGTAATAGTAGTTTTCTTATACAATATCTAATGCCTTTTTTGTAGTTTGAATATTGTGAACTAGCTTTCTGAAGTTTTAACGCCGATGATGGAATTTGAAGAAATTCCGAAACGTCCGTAATTAGATATGTTTTTTGGTATTACCGTGTTATAATATTTATTAAATGAGTTTATATTTGGTGGCAGCGTAATATTGATGGGTTTTTCAGTTTTAATGTAACACATTTTTATAAGAAAATGACACTCAGATGGTTAATGTAAAGCATCTACACGTTTAACTAGTTTAATGATATTGTTTAATAAAGTTTTTATCAGGAAGACATTTGGCTAAAAGATATAAGGATGAAAAACAGTGTTCTTTTAAATTCTAAGATCTTGAATAGAAAATATATAAGTTCATTTATGTGTCAGTTAGCTAAAATGATTAAATATTAATTTCCTTAAGCCATTATATAGCGATACTTGATTAATAAAAACTACGTTCTCTCAACACACCCACAAAGTGAAGCCCCTTTAATAAAATGTTCTTGGAAAAGCTTTTAAGAGTATTACATAAAACTGAATAAGGAATCGTCCTATGCCGGTTCGAACTATGATATGTTTTATTATCTTGTTTTTAGATCATTACAAAATTAATAACACTCTCACATTGTGTATACTAGTCTCACTTATTCTTTCAATAGCCAGAAAGAATAAGCAAACACGTCAAACTTTGTGAAGTAAGTCTTCTTTGTTATACCTTTCAACAGAAGTTTATAGTCTTTATTCTATACGACCAACCACAAAATTTCAAATCTAAACAGTATAAGTGGCATTTATTTGTATCACATTCAAGAATAATAAAAAAACTTTTTATTTCTGTGGAGATTTGTCTGAATATAAAATATTAATTCATTTTATTAGTTATTTCTTCGAATTATTCGAGACCTTTTAGACGTCGATAAAAGAAAGATAGATGCTTAAATAACTTTCAGCTGACTTTATAGAATTTCGTTTGTCAGTTACGAGACGATTACGCTTACTCTAGATTAAGACAAACTCTTGGTATGGAAGTTTGTTAGTTACGAGACGATTACGCTTACTCTAGATTAAGACAAACTCTTGGTATGGAAGTTTGTTAGTTACGAGACGATTACGCTTACTCTAGATTAAGACAAACTCTTGGTATGGAAGTTTGTTAGTTACGAGACGATTACGCTTACTCTAGATTATAACAAACTCTTGGTATGGAAGTTTGTTAGTTACGAGACGATTACGCTTACTCTAGATTAAGACAAACTCTAGGTATGGAAGATATGAACCTGATTTTATTGTCATTTCTTTTTATCAGATTATAATTCAGTAATATTAGATAGTATCTTTCTACTAATCACGTAATTCAAGTCTTATTTTGATCAACTATCCTCTTATGTCCCAGTTTCTTTTGCTTTAGAATAGTGACAACTCAAACTTGATGATATTATCTACAGCGATAGATGCATTAGCATTTTTTCACTAATAGCAGAAATAGAATATGTGCTTTGTTTATAAAAATTTGTGAATATTATAATTTGTGAAAATTATAAACCTCTACGGCTTATTATTTTTATCAACCTGTCCAACCGGAGGATGTGTTGGGGTTAATGTTTGTAAGATTTGTGCAACTTTGTTAATGAACTTCTTACAAAAGTGTTCAGTGAATAACGTCAGAACATAGCAGGTATGTTTTCCAAAATACTCATCCAACATCTGCTAACTTTTAGAGAAAACGAAGTTTTACGATAAATATCCTTTAAATCAAAACTATTAAAACAACGTGTGAATGGCAGGAGCTTAAACTATTTAATGGTGAATCATCATAGCAGAAATAGTAACTGGAATCCATTAACGAAGATACGATACACATGCTCTGAAGCCTAGTAGCGAAGGCTATAAATTTCCACATATAAAATGTGAAAAGGAAATGGCAACATTATTGTTGATTTTTTCTGTTTCAAATCACTTTATGTACAGTTTAGTTTGAATTTCCTTTCAAAGCATCTAATTTTCCAAATTTTAGGGGGTGTCGAGCTTAAACAACGAACAATCATGGATATTTGTAACGAAATGAAGTAGTTGGAGTGACCTTCTGAATTTTTATCAAAAAAAAACAATTCAAAAAATCAACAATTTTCTTCCAATATAGGATTCGTATTCTCGAGTAATGATAAACAAAGTTTCCTAGTAGGTTTTCTTTAGCATACTAGTTAAAGTTGTGTCATTCCTATTTAATTAATGAATAAAAAGATAATTTTTAATGGCTCGTCATGACCAGATGGTTAGGGAGCTCGACTCGCAATGTGCGGGTCGCGGATTCGAATCCCAGTCTTACCATACATGCTCGCCCTTTCAGCCATGGGAGCGTTATAATGTGACGGACAAGCCCACTATTCGTTGGTAAAAGAGTAGCCCAAGAGTTGGTGGTAGGTGGTGATGAT
>NW_013667384.1:42717-51785 GCF_000517525.1 Limulus polyphemus | reverse complement strand
ACTGCTAAATTAGGGACGTCTAGCGCAGATAGCCCTCGTGTAGCTTTGCGCGAAATTCAAAACAAACAATCATTTTTACTGGTGCTGAAACACTTTTTTATTTGACTTGTTAGATAAAAAATTAAATATATATATTTACACACACTATTATTTATTCAAAGAACAAAACAAAGTGTGATTTTAAAGAAAGTTTCGCAACTAAATGAGTCATATCTCATGAACGGTATGTAATAGGAAGATGAAATTACACAGAAATACTAAGGATATCATGTAGATGCAAATACCATAATTGTTACGTTACCACCAGGGACACTACTGTGACCTAATTCTGATCAATCACAGAAAGTGTTTAAAATGTGCTCCTCAAGTGTCCAAAATTCATTTTATGCGTGCGACAATTGATATTATAGCGACAACGCAGAAATCGTCTGGTATGCTGGTCACTTCCGGGACAACTGAACCCTTCAAATCAGGAATTGTGCGAGGTTCTTCATAGGAAATGTGTGGCTCCAACAACCAGAAGTCGGCTGGTATTGAATCTGGTGAGCGAAATGAGCATTCACCAGGAAAGTGACGTGAAATGATTTTATCCTGACAGTTCTCCCACAAGACATTTCACTCAGTGGCCTTGTATGATCTGGTGGTTAGGGAACTCGACTTACAATCTATGGGTTGCAGGTTAGAATCCCGTCCTCGAACATGCTTGTCCTGTCCTTTCAGTTGTTGGGATGTTCTTAAGTTAGGTGTAAAGTAACATCAGTTGAACTTGAGAGAGTGTGAGAAAGAGGCTGGCCTTTGGTCAGAGTCTAAGTAATTGTGGTATTACGGTACTCCAAGTCACTAGAAAATTATTAGAATGAACGGGTATAACAGACTCCTTTCTAAGTTTATCCAGTATAGTTTGAAAATGTTATTATCCAACAAACAAATGTTATTATCCAACAGAAAGAAATATGTCAATCTGGTGTGGGTTTGAGAAAGGAAAATATAAAAGACAGGAGTTCAACGAGAAAACAAAATGATCAGGAGATGTAAGAGAATGAATAATACGTCAAAGGCAGAGAAAGAGAGTAATATACAACCAGTAAGAAACAAATGTGTTATTAATTACCATTTACACACAGCAATTTATTATGTTTACATTGGCATGAGTTAATTTGTGATGGAGAGGTGCAACCTATATAAACTTGATGGACATAAGAAGGGAAAGAGAAGGGTGATGTAGTGAGTATAGAACGATCGTAAAAAAAGTGTTGTCAGAAGAGGAATTTATCAAGTCGATAGGATTGTTTGTTTGTTTTAAAAGAAATATTGTACTCAGTCGTATGTTTAGCGGTGTTTAATTTTAGTAATCTCGTTTTATTCATATGTCATAATGAATTTGGACTTCGATTAATGTTTGTTTGTTTTGAATTTCGCGCAAAGCTACACGACGGCTGTCTGCACTAGCCGTCCCTAATTTAGCAGTGTAAGACTAAAAGGAAGGCAGCTAGTCATCACCACCCACCGCCAACTCTTGGGCTACTCTTTTACCAACGAATAGTGGGATTGATCGTCACATTATAAAAGGCGAACATGTTTGGTGTGATAGAGATTCGAACCCGCGACCCTCAGATTGCGAATCGAGCGCCCTAACCACCTGGCCATGGGGGACGATAGGATTCGAAACCCAATAATGAAAGGAGAATTTGAAGTTAGAATCGCATAAACAAAACCGGGGAGAAAAGTCAACTGGATGAAGCAGTAAAAGAGTTAGTTTGTTTGTTTTTCGTTCTCATTTTGCCTGTAGTGTTTTTAAAGGTGGTTCAGTTAATCCTTGCTGGTATAATATAAATTGTGTGTTTTATTGTTTAAGATAAAGAATTAACGCTAACATGGATGAGAATTGGAAATCATTAACATAAAGTCAGTTGGTAAATAAATGCAGATGATTGAGTAAAATAGTAGCGATTGGAGAAAAAGATGAGATACACGAAGAATTAAATGAGATAGGAGTTACAATTAATGATTTTTTCTAACATTGAGCTCAGTGAAAATGCTGGAATTGTAAATGTTGTTTGTGAAGCTTAAGAGCCCCCTAGTGGCACAACGGTAAGTATGCGGACTTACAACGCTAGAAACCGGGTTTCGATACCCGTGGTGGGCAGAGCACAGATAGCACGTTGTGTAGCTTTGGGCTTAAATTCAAACAAAAGCAAATTTTATCAAAATTGCCAAGATAGTTATTAATATGGTTAAAAGATAGGAAGCCAGCAAAGACAGTGACGTAGCGGATGAATATGTAGCAACGAAGAAAAATAGTGGGTTGAAAGTAGGTGAAAATAAAGCCAGCAGAACTACTTACCACAAACCTAGATTAGCACTAACCTTCCCACAGAGTGATTTTGTAAATAAGAAGAGAAATTACAAACCTGCACCAAAATGTTTCATATCTGACCAAGTTGGACTTATAGCTCAGTTATGTAATCAGCATAAGAAAGCTGAAGAAACAAGAGAGCATGCAATGTGTTGTATTGGGCACAGGGAGAAAATTTCAAATAGAAATTTAGAAGAAGTGTGATAAATAGGTATGCCATAAATGTGCTAAGGGGTACTGGTAGTTGGAAAACTCTGGTGAAAAATTATTAGTAAAAGATAATCAATTCACAGGTGATACATTGGGTTTAGCACCACAGCAGGAGAGGCTCAGTGTACAGTGCCACTAGCTCAAGTCACATTGAAATGTCGAACTTTAGAAGGCGATATAGTCGTAGGTGTGGCGGGTGGTATCCCACTTCTGGTTTTACTTGGTAATCATTTAAGCTGTCGGGTGCAAAATACACCCGTCACAGTATTAACGTAACCCAAGTGGCCAGATAACAAATGAGATTAGAAAAAACATTGAAATGGGGGCTGGGGTTAGTGAAGAAATAAATCGTGATTTATACAAATAATGACTAACATTTAACTGCTGTTGGAATAGAGAATGTAAATCGAGAACAAATAATTAAATGACAGTAATAAGATGAAGGTTTAGATGAATGCTGAAATCATGTTAGCGAACCTGGAAGTAAGTAAACCCAGATGAAATTATTATTACTGGTGGAATGTAGTGTTGAGGCACAAATGTAATGAAAATGATGCGGATCGTGGATTCTAATCCCATTCCCGAACGTGCTTGTCCTTTCAGCCGTGGTGGTGTTGACTAGCTGTCTTTCATCTAGACTATCACTTCGACATTAGGGACGAATTTTGCACAAACAAACATTTCGCTGATACAGCATGGGAGTCAAACTGGTTGCTAGTATTGCATGGTACTACGGTGCAGGTTTACCTCCACGCGCTGATGGTTCTCCAAAAAGTAAGGTCCAATAACAAATGTTACCCTAACACCATGGAGGTGTATAAGAAATGTGGATTAGTTTCAGCAGCTACTTTCAGAAAAGATGAGCTGTGCTTCATCAGTCCATAAGATATTAGCAGGCCATTGATCATCAACAAGAACTGCACCACAAAATCAACACGTCGAGTTAAATGGATTTCGTTCGATGTTTCAACATGGTGCAGATTGTGAGGAAAAATCTCCAAAATTAACGGAAGAACCTTATGAAACAGTTGAAATTGGCAAATTCAGACACTGGGCGAAGTAACGTGTACTGTTATAGCCATGAGCACTTGTGATAACTTATTCTGATATGGCATGACTAACTTCAGTGATAGTTCGGTAGGGGTCGGTGTTCTGGCCCTACGTGGCTTGTCACAATCGCAACCTACCTCTTCAAGTGTTTTATGAACTTGTTCACAGCAACAATGGAACAAAGCTCTCTTTATAAACTTGTTCACAGCAACAATGGAACAAAGCTCTCTTTATAAACTTGTTCACAGCAACAATGGAACAAAGCTCTCTTTATGTACTTGTTCACAGTAACAATCGAAAAAAAAGCTCTCTTTATAAACTTGTTCACAGCAACAATGGAACAAAGCTGACTTTATGAACTTGTTCCCAACAACAGGTGTGGAACAAAGCTCTTATTATAAACTTGTTCACAGCTTAGCTTTGTTCCATTGTTGCTGTGAACAAGTTTATAAAGAGAGCTTTGTTCCACACCTGTTGTTGGGAACAAGTTCATAAAGAGAGCTTTGTTCCATTGTTCTCTTTATGAACTTGTTCACAGTAACAATGGAAAAAAAGCTCTCTTTATAAACTTGTTCACAGCAACAATGGAACAAAGCTCTTATTATGAACTTGTTCACAGCAACAATGGACAAAGCTCTCTTTATGAACTTGCTCCCAACAACAGGTGTGGAACAAAGCTCTCTGTGAATGTTATGCATTTTATGGTATTCACGATAGCTTCTTGGGCATTACATTACATGGGGTAGTAACATTTCGCTAGTTCACCTCTCTCTACACCTTTCAACTTCATATCGGCTGAACGAGCTGCACTGCAATTGAAAAGCCTATTTCTACCCAGTAGAAATATGTGAAAGAAAGTATAGTAGCGCCCCTGGTGGTAAAACGTGATAACTGTACAGCTTGCATCTACATGAAAATCGTAACATTCCTCTGCACTTTCACTTTCCTACACTATACCATTTGTGAGAGATGACATGTTGAATTTCAAAACTTATTTTGTTATAAATATTGTTCTTCAAAAAGTTTTATAATTCAGTAGGTTTATAAATCCTTATTTAGCTGCCTTAATAACAGAAAGACGATATTGATTCTTAATCAACCTTTCTAAAACAACTGGGATCCAAAATAATTAAACATAGAAACATTATTCCAGTGTAACGTTATCATACTGTCCTTTTGAATGACCTCAACTAGGGAACAAGAAAATCTGAAAAAGAAGTTGACAACATTCCCTACTTTGTTTTTTACAATTAGTCAATTATGTGGCCAGGAACTTCAAACACCAAGCAAAGAAAGTGTTTTGTGTGTTTTTCTATAAACTCAATTAATATTTGAAGTAAACACACACAATAAATAACAACAACAAAAAACAGTACCCCGCCACCTAGAACTTTGGCTAAACGTCTATTTCGATTTGCGTAAACAAAGAAGATTGATAAGATCTCATAACAATGTTTAAGTCTTCAATTGCTTTTGCCAACAGTGAACCCGATCTATATTTTTGTCAATATATTTCATAATTCATAATAACACAGTAGAGAGTTTGGTACTTCTTGTAGCTGGAACGACAAGATACAAAGCTTGTTCGCTTACACGTCACTCGAATTTTGGTTACGTAATGTACGGCACAGGACTTCAGAAAGTATTAGTTAGATCAACTTATTTTCTAAATAGAACATTTCAAACACTAGTTATTTTGAAACGTTCTTTTGCTTTTTTCTGTTTTTTTCTTTTGTTTATTTATTGTTATTAATCTCGTTTACTTTATTTCGCTTCAGTTTTTTAGATACTAACTGTATCCTTTAACATTTATCCATGGGTCGGGCGTTGCCTAGATTTACGTGCCAGGCTGTGAATCCGAGGGTCCTTTATTCGCGTCCTGTTTTCACAAAACCGCGCTTCGCACTTTGAGGTTATGGGTGCGTTACAAGAGTGACGGTCAAATCCTACTATTCGATTAGAGTAGTTGCCTTCTCTCTCTGGTCTCTTCGTTCAATATAAGGGACGGCTAGCACATATATAGACCTTATGTAGCATCGTGTAAATATCCGAATCATACAAACAAGCTATATTGTCGCTTATCTGCATGTTTAAGTTACTTATTATTCACAACTAAGTTTTAAAGCTGTAACATAACTACAATGGGCCAAAAGAAAATGATTTAGGGTAATAGCTTTATACTGTATTTATGTTTATGTTTTGTTATTGTTGTCGTTTTTCAAATCCATTATGCTCAAAAGTCAAATTACGTATTATTTTATATGAAATTTACTTTATCCTGTGTTACATAACATGTAGAACTAGCAGCATAATGATTATGAAAAGTTTTAGAACAGTAAAGAAATAACTAGTTTGATTTCATTCTAGGACGTTATAGGGATGTCACATTATACTTTCTACTATTCAGAAAAATAATGCGGGAAGTTAAACATTATTTAATATTCATAACAGACCTTGTGGCTAAAATCAAACAACACACTCTTTGTTGCACTTTGTAGTATAATTCAAATACTGACGTTAATACATTTTCCCTGAAGATGTAAACCTGCTCATTTTTCACGCTTTGAGAACTGGAAAATCAAAAAGACATTAAGTTTGAAGGGAGTGCTTTTCGAAAGCTAGAGTAATCTGTTAAGACTGGGCTTCAGACAATCAAAGAATGCTTACGTAACGTTCAAGAGGTTTTTTTTTCTCTGTGCTTTAAATTAAACTACAAAACTAATAATTTAAAGAATCGCTTTCTCATTTACTTCGGGACATTTGCAGGGAGCATTATTTGCATGTAAATTGTATTTTGTAATGGCACAATGTTTACAAGCGTTTTCTTAGTTAATGGTTACTATCTCCCCCAACTTGTTAAAATACTGAGAGTATTGTCTCCAGTGACATGTAACTTTTTTGTATAAATTAAACTCCATAATCTCAAAAGTAAGGATATTTAAGGCAATCGACTAGAAAAAGAGAGACAGAACACACAGTTTCACATTCTGAAGAGTAAAATAATAACTCGAGGTGGTTGTTACTTTGAAATTTTAGTAAGGGTTTGAAGGATTCAGTTGTTTTTAGAACAGAAAACATTATACTTGATGTTAAAAAGCAAACAGGAAAATGGTGTTAAATTAAAATTTAATTTATGCATAGAAACCTTCGATTTATGAAAACATTTATAAACATAATTAAAAGGACAGGCTGTGTAATACGCAGTTGTATAATATTAGATTCAGTCCAGATAGTTTTTCGTCTTTTCATAAAAATGTAAAACAAATAGCAAAGTTTATTAGAAGTACAAGGATTATGAACAAACGTAAAGAACTGTTTTTCAACAGGCTTTTAAGACAAAATGATATTAGTAGAAATAGTATTAACGTCTAAATCAATTAAGTGCAGCAGTTTCAGTCAGTAGCGAACCTCATCAACTAAGACAGGCTGATGATACTTTAACTACCATATTCAACTAAATACGTCTTTAACTGGGAAGCTTTGTATTATTTTTGTTCTAAATAGCTATATTTAAAATCTTCAGTAAAAGAGATTGTTTGAGATTGTTCTAGAACTTTTTATTTTAATTTATTTAATCAGTAAGTACATATAACCATCACAGAAACCGGTATAGTTAGCATATCGCCTCAAAACAAAGAACAATGATCAATTGAGGATTCTAAGTTCATTTAGTTAAAATTGGTAAAGATATCTGGTCTGGAGTTAAAAGCTCTTTACAACAGTTTCAAGCCTATTTAGATAAAAAAATAATCGAAATTGACGAATTTATCACATATCATTTTTATCTGAAATTAATAAACCTATCAGCTTTCATAATCCAAGGCCTATAAGCCGAAAAAAGTCCTTAAACAGATCAAAATGTGTATTAAATTTAATGGGTAGATTTTTGTATATGATTAATATATAAAAACATTCTAAATTTTTCAGTAATATAAAGATGAACTTACTGGTTAACTCTAGAATTACCGATGGAGGTCCATATGGACCCCTTGGAATTTGAAGCAATTTTATAAAATATTAATGAACCAAAATGTTTGTAGGCTCATGTGTTTGTTGGTTTCAGAGTTCATACTAACACATGAGTCACACAAAAATATCTAAATAAAATACCGTAAATATTGCAATTAATCCCTGTAGTTGCTACTAGCTTTCCAATCTTATTTGACATAAAAAATCAATAATGACACACGCATGTTTTCTGGCGTGCTTCTCTGTACATTGAGTGTTGTAACAAGCAAAGTTGCTTAATACAATGCAATACGTGAACCCCACCGGTAGTGAACGATATACAAACGAATAAGTAAGCTTTGTCTTTAGTTGCTCATGATATAGCACTGCTAATCGGGATATATTTCTTTCTTTTTGTACTTAATTGCCCAGGCAGACACAAGTGTTTAAGCTAACTAAGAAGTTAGAAAGTTCCGAAACACTCCTATTGTAATAACAAAGTTATGATGAGTGCATCGGAAAAAATATAATTAGTGAGGTTTGGACAATTGGAATGGCTTTGGATAAAATTATAAAATATTATGATATCTTTTTACCATCGTTCACCTTCGGTGGCGGAGGTTATGTTTTCACCTCTGTTTGTGTGTTTGTCAGCAAGATTTCTCGAAAACGGCTGAACGGAATTGGACGAAACTTAGCATACTTTTGGACTATGACCCAATGTAGAATTGATTAGTTTTGGAGAGTCAAAATTAAAGGTCAAGGTCACATTACGGTCATAAAAATCCAACGAATTTCTATCTGTTAACATTGGGACCAATTTTGCCCACACAGTTTTCACTATAACTCAATCAAAAACGATCAGATTTTGATGAAACTTGGTGGACTTATGTAGAATATTATTCCTCATTGTCTTGATAGAAATGGTCCGTGTCAGTTGATAACGACAGACATATGGACACATTATCGTGTTTTTGAGAGCCGAATATGATCAACGCTGGAGGTATGCGCTCTATCTACTGAGTGCCCTCTAGTTCTTTCTATGATGTCTAGAGAAAAAAGAAGTAAAAGAAACTATGAATCATTTCTCTACAAAATATGAGTATTGTATTTCAACCGAAAAAAGGCATCTTGTTAAACTTCTTTTCGATGTCTTCTTGTTGAGTTTACATCTACCGATCCATATCTTGAAATCCTAAAAAAAAAACTCTTTGATACCCTCCTGTTCAGTTTAAATCTACCGATCCATATATTGAAATCCTAAAAAAACTGTCTTTGATACACTCCTATTGAGTTTACATCTACCGATCCATATCTTGAAATCATAAAACAAAATGTCTTTGATACCCTCCTATTGAGTTTACATCTACCGATCCATATCTTGAAATCCTAAAAAAAAACTCTTTTATACCCTCATGTTGAGTTTACATCTACCGATCCATATATTGAAATCCTAAAAAAAATGTCTTTGATACCCTCCTATTGAGTTTACATTTACCGATCC
>NW_013667384.1:38379-42199 GCF_000517525.1 Limulus polyphemus | reverse complement strand
CTGCCAAGAACAACAACAACAAATGGATAAAAGTGCTCAAAAACTTCAGACGAACATAAATAAATTCATTCTTCATCAGGAGATGAAGAAGAGAAGAGGATACTGTAACGAATATGTTATTATATATGTATTTCAATATCAACGTTTGTTTAGATTAAATTTATATTTAGAAACATACATACTGTTAAATATGTATTGCGAAACACCCGCCTATTCTCCAAAGTTGTAGAAGATTCCCGAGAGTAAGAATTAACAATATATGTGTGTACATAAACGCTTAAATTTGTATTGTTACATAATCTGAATTTTATAGAAGGCCTCCACACGGCTATAAATATAACCAACTCGACACGCCAAAAGAGAGTATCTATTATTAGTTCGCTATAGTCAGTGTGTTATAAACTTCGGAAGCTATAACTTCCAGGAACCTTTACAAAGTTCGAACATTACAAATCGTTTAACTTCAGTGGATTCTCATCGGACATTGGTATTTTTACGAAAACATTACCTAACGTCACTGGTAGAAAAATATCAGTGTGTGTGTGTGGCTGGCAAATAACGAAGGACAAAGCAAGCTAGCTTCCCGTTAAGTGAATTATACCTACGTCAACTCGTAATCAACTCGCTCTACCGATCCACATATTGAAATTATAAAAAAAAAACTGTCTTTGATACGCTCCTGTTGAGTTTACGTCTACCGATCCACATATTGAAATCCTAAAAAACCTTTATTCGATACTTTCATGCTTTGTTAAGGTCCACTGACTTATACCTTAAAATGCTAAAAAATATCGTATTCGATATTCTCCTGTTGTGTTGAGGACCGCTGATCCACACTTTGAAATCCTAAAGAAAAAACGTCTTCGATATCCTCCTGTTATGTTGAGGCCCATCAATCCATACCTTGAAATTCTAAAAGAACTATATTTTCATTGTTATTTCCAGGCTTTGAACGATGATGGAAAAAAGGATAAAATCAAGATAACTTGGTTGACGAAAGAAAAACATATTGGGAAATTCATATTAGCTTCACAAATATTTTTTTACGAGATTACAATCTTTTATATTGTAAGCATATATGAAAGCGACTAATGGCTAATGTAATACCGGCTACAAATATTGTCCAAGTGATGTCTGAATACTGTTTGGTATTGCTAGGGGAAAAAAAGACGGTTACTTTTTTGTTCATAAAGCAAAAAATTAAATAAAGGGAATTGAAAAAGCAATCTTGTAAAAATAGTAGTCAATCATATCAGTTATATTGATGTATAAACGCGAAGAAATTTCTATTTTTGATAAAACCTTAACGAGACTCTTATCCGTCAGCTTTTCTTTGTTTCAATTATTCTATAAATGTGTTACTTTTGTTTACGTAATAGGCCCACGCTTAACATTTATATAGTATACAAATAGAAACTATTTTACTGGTAGATAGCTAACCAACTCTTTAATAAGAATTAAAAACTGAATCAGTTGTCTTCTATAATAGCTTATTGTTTGTGTCACAATACATACATGAACCCTGTATAGACCAATTTTTAACCATATAAAAAATGTGAAATTTAAACATACATTCGCACGTCCCCAAAATTGTTTTAGTTAGCTACTAATTATCATGAGTTGACTGAAGCTTAACTTATTTTTATTAACCTATTCTGTCCCACCAAACATGCTCGCCCATTTAGCCGTGGGGGCGTAATGTGACGGTCAATCCCACTATTCGTTGGTAAAAGAGTAGCTCAAGAGTTGGCGGTGGGTGGTGATGACTAGCTGCCTTCCCTCTAGTCTTACACTGCTAAATTAGGGACGGCTAGAGCAAATAGCCCTCATGTAGCTTTGCGCAATATTCAAAAACAAACAAACTATCACTAATAGAGCATCTAAACAAATAAACATCCCAGTTCATTTGGATGATAACACACAACAACAAACATATAGCTGATAACATACAACAACAAAACCTATAGCTGATAACACACAACAACAAAACATTTAGCTTAAATAACCATTAAAAAGCAAAAGCGATGTAAGCCGTTTTCTTTAAGAATAATATTTTTAACATTCTGATTACAAAGAAGATCGTAATGTATCTGAAATAATAGTTAAATACGATAATATTTTTTCTCTTTTTGTGTGTGGATAAATTACCTTTTAAATTGTATATATAAGGTTTAACCTGAAAAGCCAGAGCTAATAAACTACAGGAACATGTTATGTTTTAAACTCAGAAAATAATAATTGAAAATTAAAAACATCCTCTCTCTTGGCTAAACTCTTTTCTGGCAAGGGTGTGTTTGTTGTTAAGCACATAGTAACATAGCTATATTTGCTGTGCCCATCGTGAGTATTGAAATTTAAATTTTAGCATTATAAATCCTTAAACTTGAAACTGAGCCAGCGAAAGAAGGGGGTTCGGAGAGGGGACAAGAAAATCAAAATATGTAATTTCTGTCGCTGAATATGTAAAATGGAAGATGCGTTAAGTTTTTTCTTTTCTTCCTTCAGCTACAGGTAGAAATCATACAGTGAATGTTTTTATTACTGCCGTTTATCAAGTTTACTCGAAGCTACTTATGTTTTATTGCCTAGTCAAATACGTACGTAGAGTTTTAGCAATGTAATCAAAGCATCTGGCTAAACAAAATATATAAGATTCAGCTTTACATTTAATGCAGTGACAAATTTTACATTTTCTTTCAAAATGGAATAAACTAGCCTTTATCATTCACTGATATTTAACTCTAGGTGAAATGTCTTTAACGCAGATAACTGGTTCTTCATTATTATTATTGATCTTCATGTTTGTGTTCTTGGTTCTCAAGACTTCATGTTATTTAAGTTGTTCGTGTCTTCATGTTATTTAACTTCTTCATGTGTTTTTATCCATTTTCAACACGAATTTAATACCGTCTTGGTCCTACTTTGAATTCCAGTCAGCATAAATATTTTATTTCTTATATCAAGCTAGTTCTAACTGTAGTCAAGTTAATTCTTCGTATCACTCCTCACTACTGATCTCCTCATGTTCTTTATTAAGAGCTATGACATACATACTACTATTCAAAAAACGACCAGAAAAGCTTCAGCGTTTTTAAAATATATTGTTACGTACAAATCTTATTGGCACTGATAAATATAAATTCAATTGTGATTTAAGTTTCAATTTAGATCGAATTTTGTCTCTGATTCATATTCTGGACGAGCCCCTAATTTATTATGTTACATATTAGAATTTCAAATAGCCTGAAATTGAGTTAACTGATATATTTAAATTTAGTAGTTAAATTGTACTTTGGATTTAGTAGCTAAATTAAAGCCGATATATAGTCAGTTTACGATATTTGCCAACAAGATTGACACACACAGTTTTCTTTTTTAACAAAAATACTTTTTAATATACAACACAACAATTTACAATAACAATTATTACAAATAGTTATTACAAACAATGATTTATAAACAAAAGTTTCACAAACTTACAAGCAATATAAAGTATTCCTTTTAATCTGGAACTTCTTTGATATCTTATCGAGGGCTCACGATAACGTAAACTCAACAGGAGGGTATCAAAGACAGTTTGTTTTATGATTTCAATATATGGATCGGTAGACGTAAACTCAACAGGAGGGTATCAAAGACAGTTTGTTTTATGATTTCAATATATGGATCGGTAGACGTAAACTCAACAGGAGGGTATCAAAGACAGTTTTTTATGATTTCAAGATATGGATTGTTAGACGTAAACTCAACAGGAGGGTATCAAAGACAGTTTTTTATGATTTCAAGATATGGATTGTTAGACGTAAACTCAACAGGAGGG
>NW_013667384.1:25678-37999 GCF_000517525.1 Limulus polyphemus | reverse complement strand
GTGAGGCAAGTAGGCAGTAATGAAGGCAAGTCCAAGGCGTAGCAGAGACCGGTTGATCTTTGAAAAAAGGAGCAAGTCGGCAGCTGATTTTGACAAGTTATCGAAACAAAATGAAGCAAACGGGCCTTTACAGGGCCTGGCGGGGATCAGTGGATCCAAGTGCCAAGGCTGGGGTCTATAGATCCTATGCCAAAGAAAATTCACTTTCACTAGTCGGGACCTTTTTTTTTCCATTTCATAAGTTGCTTTCTATTTATTGATTATGACTCCAAATGGACATAACTTATAATTTTTATGAGTTTTACTATTATAGTTCTACAAAAAAATCTTCCACTAAAAGTCATCAAACTATATCGCTCTTTTCACAATGATTTTCTTGTTAAATGATATGAGAGAGAAAAGTAACGTATTTTTAAAAGGTTGTAATAAAACGTGTGTTCCTTGTCAAAACAGAGTTTTCATTCGCACTTGAAAGTATCATTGGAACTAAGTAAATTATGATTCGGCGCCAGCTGTTGCCCTAGAAATAGAGAAGTTGCCACATAACGATGCCTGAACCGTTGTACTTTCAACTGTTCGCAATACATAAAAATCAGGAAAAGTTAATTCAATTGCTGGTCCGATAAAACTAACAGTTTGTGTATTTTTCTTTTTTTCGTTCCTTATTTGTTGTTATTCTGTACAAAAAATAAAAAAATGCATAGTTTGAAAATTTGCTCATCAGTCTATGTTTAGGAGATGGGAATTTCTAGGAAAAAATTTAGAGTCAAAATTTCAACGTGATTTTTTTACATCAATACATGTGCACCTGTTCCTAGTTCTATACTTCGTGGTTTCCGCTTATATCAACAAATTCACAAACCTAGTATCGCTATGTATCCAATAATCCCTATAACCTTCCCTTCTTAAACCGGAAGAACTGAGAAAGAAATAGGATACTTTATGAAGTTTTAAGAGAGAGAGAGCATCTTCTGATTTGAAGCAGAATTGTCAACTTAGAAGAAAAAAGTGAAACCTTCATTATGCACATCTGTAGGTTCCCAGGATATGAGATATCAATACTTATAAAACGAAAAACCTGAAGATTTCATAGTAAAAATATATGGTCAATATTTTCGTCGCCAGATAAGTTTTTAATGTCATGACAACGTGTACATTCCATGCCTTGAAAGTGTCAGCGCGTGCATAAGTTCTTTACCTTCGTTGTTGCCACGATACTCGGTTTATAGTGCTTCAAGAGACTGTCAAATTGATTGGGCAGATTGAGCAACCTATTGAGCACGTGCAGGATTTTACTCATTAATATGTAGATCTAGCAGTAATCTCAGGATATCAAAGTAAATATCTGAAACCAGGATTTACAATGAATGAATACCTATACATTCTGTCTAAAAACTCATAACTGTCCAGCTCTTTAGTAACCTTTTTGTAAAAAGAAATTTAATTATTTTTAGGAATGTTGTTTAATAAAAGTATTCTATCTTTCCATAATTATATCTAAAATTATTTCATACGTTGTTTTAGAATTCTACCAAAGACTTTTACGGTATTTACTTCATTATAAGCTTCCAAATTTATTTAGGTGCAACAAGTACACAGAAATTTTAAATATTGCTCAAAGCAAAATAAACAACAGTAAAAACAACTAATGCACTCACTATTAATATCCACATACGTGTGTAGACACTTGCCTAGATGCAAATAGATTTTAGGAATTATTGCCTTTTACCTATACTTCACAGCATACCGTATACACAACAACTGACCGTGTTAGTATGCCAGTACTAAACTCTGTGAAACTTAACTAAACTCACCGATTCAGGGGCCCGGCATGGCCAGGTGGTTAGGGCGCTCGACTCGCAATCTGCGGGTCGCGGGTTCGTCACACCAAACATGCTCGCCCTTTCAGCCGTGGGGGCGTTATAATGTGACGGTCAATCCCACTATTCGTTGGTAAAAGAGTAGCTCAAGAGTTGACGGTGGGTGGTGATGACTAGTTGCCTTCCATCTAGTCTTACACTGCTAAATTAGGGACGGCTAGCGCAGAGAGCCCTCGTCAGGTGATGATGAGAAAACCTTGTCGAAACGTTGTACATTTGCTGTTATGATAAACTTATATTAAAGTTTTTCTTCATTACCCATTCAAGCCGTCTCCAGCCATTATTAGTCTCAAAGTGGGTTCCTCGTCATCGAATTTAACAGCCACATATTTGTGGAGAGGATGATTATAAGCAAGTTTTGTCCTAGCAGAGGTAAATGTTGTTGCTTAATTTTTATATTTTCAGATAGGCTGGTACTTCTTTTTTTCCATCTCACATGGTTTACAAATATAAAGTAGCAGCTTTGAGTCATGTAAATTAACCTATTAACTTTGACCCCAACATATAACGGTTTAAATGAACACGCCGCTACAATCAGGGTTCAACAACAACAAAAAACAAACAGCTTATTCAACATTAGCAAGACTTAGAAATAAACTGAACACTTACCAAAACACACTTAATAAATATGTGCCTAGCCAGAGCTCGACATTAATGTACTAAACAATATATCATAAATATCAATATTATTTCAAGTAATTGAATTAGAAAAGGAACCAGAAAGAAAAACCTAATTCCAAAAAAAATAAAAATAAAATACAGCAAACACAATATCCCAAAAATAACTTTCATATTGATAACAATATCGGGTGATAAACAACAATAATGCACTAACTCTATCGCTAACTAACTATCTCATGACTTTTTCTCGTAGTAAAGCATCTGGCAGGGAATTCATTCACTGTGTAGGTCACGAGAGTACAACCTCATGTGGTCATGAATTTACATAATCTTCTACATTAATAGTACCTGTACGTCACCACTAGAGAAACTGGTATCAGTTTCATCATGCATACATATTTACTCAATTAGTTAGAAGATGAGATAGCGTTTTAATGCAACTAAAAATTCTTAGGTAGACTAAACGATAGAAGAAAATAATACATGAACGATAAAAACAACCATAATCGTAAAACAATTGAATTTCCTATCTTACAAACAGACCCTATTAAGTCATATTCTTACTTTTATTCTTTTCTCAATAACCATTAACATATTATATAATCACTTTGTAATGTTACTTATTTAATTTCAAATTGATATTAATATACTATTCTAACTAATCTCATTTTATTTAATCTAACCCTATCTTTCAGTTAATTTTATTTTGCAGAGACTCATCTTGCGATACCATATTTGGAAAGAAATAACGATATATTTAAAATATAACTTCGATGTAAGTAATCTATTCAATAATGCACCTGTACATTTCTACTCAGACTTAGCTGATCGAGTTAACCAACTGCACAGCGTTTTCAGTATCTTTCCTCGTGGAACTTACTATAATTTGTGTAATTAAACATACTTCTGACATGGAACTATACATTAACAACATTAAGTACAACAACGGCATCACCCATGTCGCCAATTCTTATCAATCTGTTCATGGAATAGTTTGGAGCTGATGCCATACAAAGCTCTACTCTTCAGTCGGAGATTTGACTCAAGTACTGATTTGGCCATTTCTTATACATACATGATTTCCTAATCAAACTAAATAGTCAACACCCAATCATTCAATTTACCATGTATAAGAAATTTAATAGAAGGGGTTATTTTCTAGATGTAATGTCCACAGAAACAGGTAACCATCTTGTCACTGAGGTGTATAGAAAGCCAAGTGATATATATCAAGCCACATCCACTGCTTAAAAAATTTGCATTATGGCCAACCTAGTTTCCAGAGAATTTGCGGTTTGGGATTCAAAAGGGAGCACTTAGAAAGAAATAGGTAACAATGCGATAACACTGTTGAAATTGGTTATTCTCAGGAAGTAGTAGTTCAAATATTTAACTGGATTCAAATAATAAATAAGTAAGAGAAAACGACCTTAAATAGCCTTAACTAGTACCTGAAAGGTCTTTTCAGAATACATTCAGAGATCTTGTAGGCGGTATGACATCAGGATAGATCTAAGATCTCAGATGTCAGACGTTTAAAATCTCTCGTGATTCATCAGAACGGAAAACATCCATTACGTGTGAATGAAACAGTGAATACATCTGTCAGACAATGAGACTTGTTAAAATCAGAATCCAAGGGCATCAATTTCAAATGAGACTATATAATGCCGATAATTCAGCAGTTATATTACAAGCATTTTATTTATCAGCAGAATCTGGTTATCACTATTATAAAATACAGATACAGCAATTGAAACCATTAATAATGGGCAAAATGCTTAATGTCATGGATAGCATTTACCCTTCCCCTTTCCAAATTTCTGGGTTTGAATCCTTCTAATAGCCTTTTCAGGCCTACACACCTGAAGTTGAAAACGTGAAGTTATAGTTAATTTAAAATATTAGTTTAGATAAAAGATAATAGCAATAAAAGTAATTAAAATGTTTATTAACAAGGCGCTTATAGATCACTAATTCTGTGTTCATTAATCATTCGCCAAAACCCCTTATCCTAGCTTCATAGACACTTTTCTTTATTATACTCTCAACCAAAGTCCCTCGCCTTCGTAGGACCGACAGCCATTGTATATACATAGGCACAAAATAAAATTATCTCTATACACAAACACGTCATTGTTTATGTACATAAACAATATATATACTATGATCCTTTTATATTTCTAGTAACTATGAAGTAGGTCTACCATAATATTAAAATATCCTTGACCTGATTGATTTTAGCATAGCAGTTCGAGGAATTGAATACTTTGGCGTCAGTTTCCATGAAATCATTGATCAAACCATGAAATTAGAAAGAAAGATAGAAACAATATCTACTAAAACTTTGCCTGCAGTCCAATAGGCAAAGAAATGTTCAACCTCATTCATATGTAAGCAACTGCAATCGAATTAAGTACATGTTCATAACCAGCGGACTGAGAAATTATTTATTTTATATATTTTGGTAATTGAGTTTAGTTTAGTTTGTCGATCTTGATATGAATTAGAAAGAACAACGGCACGACGGTAAGTTTGAAAACACTAAAAACCGGGTTACCCACGGTGGGCACATCACAGATAGCCCATTGTGCTGTTTTGAGCTTAACTCCAAAGAAATAGCAAAATTCTTGTAAGCATATTTTAAAAGTATGTTATTGATTCCTCTTATGTCGTTAAAAGTAGGCTTGACTGTAAAAATAAATTATAATATTGATACATTTGACAATTATAAATTAAAAGGTATTTAACTTCCAAAAAATAATTGAACAAATATTTTCTTGACAATATTATTCAGCAACAGACTAATATATTGCTAAATATTTCATAAAGTTTAATTATACGATTCTACAAATATTATGTAAAAATATAATGATGATTTTTCACTGACTAGATGTTTATTTTCCTGCCTTTATTCGAGCAGAGACATATTTGGCTGATCTAGCTGTCAAATAGAAAAATCGTCTGTCCCAAATGTTGCAGAAAATTATATCTTAATTGGTTGCTTTCATATGTTGAATTATTTACTATATAATTTCACTCGTATGAAAATGTATTTTAAATTAATATAAAACACTTTTTGGTAGCTCTCAGACGATTTTTTCCTCCAGAAGCAGTGTTTTCGTTTTATATCGGACACAATCTGCACTAGTCGTTCCTAATTTTAAACTGATAGACTAGAAGGAAGACAGTTAATCAACAGCACCCACCGCCAATTCTTGAAGTACTGTAATCGAATAGTGTCATTTGACTGTCATCGATGAAAAGTACCTACACCCAACAGTGGAGAGTACGATTTTACAGTAACGTCACGAGAACTTTCAGTCCAGCAAGGTAACCACTAAACCAGCTGGACTCTTGTAATTGGTACATGTACAGAGAAAACAGTTTCACGAGACACAAGTATTGGACATTTCAGGGATCTAGGAAATTCTAAAATAGGGCCAAGTGTATCATATAATAAGTATAATTGTATACTGAAACAGCCGACCAAGTGTATCATATAATAGATATAATTGTATACTGAAACAGCCGACCAAGTGTATCATATAATAGGTATAATTGTATGCTGAAACAGCCGATCAAGTGTATCATATAATAGATATAATTGTATACTGAAACAGCCGACCAAGTGTATCATATAATAGGTATAATTGTATACTGAAACAGCCGACCAAGTGTATCATATAATAGGTATAATTGTATACTGAAACAGCCGACCAAGTGTATCATATAATAGATATAATTGTATGCTGAAACAGCCGACCAAGTGTATCATATAATAGGTATAATTGTATACTGAAACAGCCGACCAAGTGTATCATATAATAGGTATAATTGTATACTGAAACAGCCGACCAAGTGTATCATATAATAGGTATAATTGTATACTGAAACAGCCGACCAAGTGTATCATATAATAGGTATAATTGTATACTGAAACAGCCGACCAAGTGTATCATATAATAGGTATAATTGTATACTGAAACAGCCGACCAAGTGTATCATATAATAGATATAATTGTATACTGAAACAGCCGACCAAGTGTATCATATAATAGATATAATTGTATGCTGAAACAGCCGACCAAGTGTATCATATAATAGGTATAAATGTATAGTGAAACAGCCATCTATTTCATTTTGAGGAAAAATGAGTTTATCATAAGTTTATAGAGCTTTAAAAATATGTTCAAGATAGGAATATTTAAATAACGAATTGTTATTAATTAAATATATAGCTATTGAATGAGGATTTGAAACAAATAAAGCAGACAAAGTACTTGATAAATTTAACAAAGGTGCAAGTATAGTTAAAAATACCATACTAAGATTTATTTAGAAAAGAACAAAACAAACCAAAACTCTAAGTTTACCTTATGTTCCAGGTTTAAAAAGTCAGTTATATAAAGTATTTAAAAAGTATCAGAATTTTTGCCCTATCTTCAAACCAATAAATAAGATAAAAGATATGATAGGGAATACTAAAGATAAATGGACTTACAACGCTAGAATCCGGGTTTCGATACCCGTGATGGGCAGAGCACAGATAGCCCATTGTGTAACTTTGTGCTTAATTACAAAACAAACAACCAAACTAAATATAAAATAGAATCAATAGGTAATATGGGTGTTTGCAGAATAGACGACCCGACATGGCCAGGTGGTTAAGGCACTCGACTTGCAATCTGAGGGTCGCAGGTTCGAATCCCTGTCACACCAAACATGCTCGCCCTTTCAGCCGTGGGGGCGTTATAATGAGAAAGTCGATCCCACTATTAGTTGGTAAAAGAGTAGCCTAAGAGTTGGTGGTGGGTGGTGATGACTAGCTGCCTTCCCTCTAGTCTTACACTGCTAAATTAGGGATGGCTAGCGCAGATAGTCCTCGTGTAGCTTTGCGCGAAATTCAAAAACAAACAATACAGAATAGAATGTGAATGTAGTTGTATTTATATTGGTCAGACTAAAAGAAATTTGAAATACAGATCGAAGAACATAAAGGTTATGTAAGAAATAATAAAATAGAAACCTCAGCTATAACCGAACATGTACTACCCAACACACAATATCATGGGAAAAACTTTAATTTTAGCTGAGCCTCCTAGTATTATACCATTAAATATTAAAGAAGCATTATAAATAATGAAATATAAAATACAAAAAAGAAGTACTACATAGAGACGAAGGACCAGCAAGTCAATATATTGATATATGGCGAGACATATCATAAGAAAAAAGTAGACCTAGGAAATATGCAAATAATAGTGAAGCAATGCGACAAGGGGTAAAAGTATAAAGTACGTCTTGTAAGTAACTCCTGAAGATGACGTAGATCACGTCGAAACTTTTAGATGTAAAGTGTCACATTAAAGTGGAAGCCATTCGGTTTCAGTAAAGTTTTAAATTCTGTGAATAAGAAACATTGTTTTTAATTACTTATTATAATTAATTTGATTATAAAATATCGTTAGTTTATTTGGAAGAGTGTTTGGAGAAAATAGATAAACATTACGACTTTTTGGATTACTTAACTTGCAATTTAAGCTAATATGAGCTGGTTTTTACTCTGTGTGTCGAATTTCGCAAGTTTGTGTAGGGTTTATTTGCTCATGCGTGTTTCTAGCCTTATGAAGTCCTTAATATTAATGTTTCCATCACCAATTTCAAAAGGCTTAATCACATTTTTGTACGCTTTACAACTTTTGACCTTAATGCTCTACGTTGCAAAGCCGACTCTCCACGTTGTTAGCGGGCTGTAAAGTAGCCCAAGGTACTGTGTTTCTTTTTTTATCATAACAGACAAGAGAAACTTGCGTTTGTTAAGTAAGAGAAATATAGTTTGTACATGATTCGCAAAAAATCTCTAAGAGCACTTCTTCATGGGCAAACTTTACGGATAAAAAACACCTGAAAGTAATACAAGAAGGTGTTCACATAACTTAGCCAAGGATGGAAATATTAAAAATGAAAATATTTTTACACAACCGAAGATCTAGAAGATGATGTTTGACAAAATACTGTGAAATAAATTATTTTCAGAACGTGTAAGATTTTGCGAATTGAAAGCTTTAAAGAAAAACTTAGAACAATCCACCTTTTACGAAACCATATTTTCATGCTTAAAAAGAAAATGTTTTCCTAATAGTATGATTTGGTTTTTTTCGGTGTTTTTCGAGGAGCTAGAAATGATGAAACGAAATCTTGAATGTTTGAAAACATATGTATTTGTGACATCAATCCCTATATCATGATGCAACCGTTATCACTGATACCAAAATAATTGATAAGTTACATCTTATAATTGATTATTCTACGTAAAAATTTAATCTCTAGAAATATTTTTCCGGATATATTTTAATTAAAAGTATTGCTTTGAATTCGGGCTAATTTACTGACATTTGGGGTCATATAACAGACTGAAACTTGGTACCTTTTTCTTTTATTTAGGGTCAAATAACTGACTGAAGCTTGGTACTTTCTTGTTTTATTTGGGGTCAAATAGCTGACTGAAGCTTGGTACTTTCTTGTTTTATTTGGAGTCAATTAACTGACTGAAGCTTGGTACTTTCTTGTTTTATTTGGGGTCAAACATAAGGATTTTTGTCAATTCTACTACAGCTTAATTAGAAATATTATATTACTCTCATTGAAAAGATAAACAACAATATGTATGCTATTTATGTTGATTTAATTACTTAAATTATAAATCTCATCACTGAAACCGTTTACAAGAGTAAAATAAATCTTATTTATGCTCTTGAAATATTGTGACGTAAATGTTATAGAGTTTGTTTCTAATACGAAATTCATCTTTCCCCAAGTTTCTCATGCAATTTGGCCAGAAAATAATTCTAAGGGTTTGGGCGTCTACGTCACACGGTTATTCAGAGAAATGTATTTCATAAGAGTTTCGGTTTCTCAACTCTTCGTTGCAGCTTAGAAATGCATTGCGCTTTAGATAACTTAGATCCAATTTTGCCAAACGCATCTATGAGAGATACTAATTTTTACTTTCGTTTTGTTTAGATTGCTACACAGAATAGAACTTTGCCAGTAAGAACTGCAGTTTTGTATGCTATATTTGCCTCATTCCTTTTACAAACTACTGTATACGGTTTTGTAATAAATTTGTAAGGAATGAACCATAATTTATGTAAGTCACAAAAAATCCCTAATAATTTTATTTCTTGTTTAGTCTAAGTAAGTTTTACAATAGATGGTATAAATATCATGAAGTCATGAAATATTAAGGTCAAACGTATGCAGTTGGCCATTTTACCTCAAGCTACTTTTTAATTCTACACTGAAAACATTCTGGTCATTTTCGTGGTTTGCTAGATTGTCAAGAGATTGCTTTAAAATGATTATTAAAATTGAAGAAAGTTATTATTATTTATGTTTCAAAGATAATTAAATCTAAGTTTGTTTGTAGTTAAAACAAAACTACACAATGTTCACCACGAGTATAGAAACCCGGTTTCTAGCGTTGTAAGTCCGCAGACATGCCGTTGAGCCACTGGGGTGGGTATGGGGGGGGGAGGGGGAATACATTTGAAAACAATAAGTAGATTAATGTTTGAATTTAATAGCAGCGTAACATTGTTATGTTTTTGTTGTTGTGCTTGTTTCGTCCACTTAAAGGGAATTCGGAGATCTTTCAAGAAGTAATATTTATCTATTTAAATAGTTTCTACACTGTACATATTTTATTTGTTTATTATTGAAATCACTAAATCTCGGAATACTGAAAATAAATATGAAGCCCAATCTATCATTCTATTACTTAGTATCTTAAACAGTGTGTCTGCTGAATAACCCAGACTAATCAATTATCAGCATCAGTGCTACGTGCTATTTAAAAACTTATATAAATAAGGTTCGCTCTGGTGAGTAAAAGACAAAACTAATTACCATACATATAAATTTCAGAATCTTGCAACAATATCATCACAGTAGCGGCTCAAAAGTTCCTATATTGAGGTTAATTTAGTAAAATCTTCTTTTGTCAGTTCTGGATATTTTGAAACTATTAATCACGAAAACTTCGAATTATATGTTTCCGTGATGAAATAATTGTCAGAAATAAAACCTCGAAGTGACATTTGTATAAACCAAAGAAAGAGGTCGATACTTTAAGTTGCTAGATAGTAGCAACTAAAAATTCGCTTGAGGTAATTTCTTCACGGTTAGTAGGATTGTTCGATAAAGTAACTTTTGCTAGAATCTTAAATGATCTCTTATGTCTAGTTGAAATCAAATCATTTATGTCCCAGATTGATTGGGCGCTCAACTCAAAATCTGCTAGACGTGGGATCGCAATCCGAACATATTCACCCTTTCAGCCGTGAGAGCGATGTAACATGACGGTCAATCCTACCATTTGTTGGTAAAGAGTAGCCCCACAGTTTGCGATGGGTGTTGCTGACTGATCGAATTCCCTTTGGTTGGCAGTTCAAAATTAGGGACGACGGCATATAGAAATTTTTTGTTGAAATTGGTTTAATAATTAATGTTTTCAGGCGACCCTCAATGGTATATATTTAGGCTTATAACGGCATGGCCAGGTTGTTAGGGCGCTAGACTCACAATCTGCGGGTCGCGGGTTCGAATCCCCCATCACACCAAACATGCTCGCCTTTTCAGCCGTGGGGGCGTTATAATGTGACGGTTGGTCCAACTATTCGTTGGTAAAAGAGTAGCCCAAGAGTTGGATGTGAGTGGTGATGACTAGCTTCCTTCCCTCTAGTCTTACACTGCTAAATTAGGGACGGCTAGCGCAGATAGCCCTCGTGTAGCTTTGCGCGAAATTCAGAACAAACAAACAAACCTGCTCGATGGGATACGTTCTGTATAATTATTCTGTTTTTCCTTTCTTTTTTTTTGTATCTCCTTTTCATGTACTAGATTGATTGTAGATAAAAGAAATATTTATTATAATACTTAATGTAATACATATTGTATTATGTAGTACGAGAAGTAAACTGATTGGAAATAGAACTTACCTTTCTATATAATTTTCAAACTCCTTTCCCCATTTGAACTAGATTATTTTGTTGCTAATATTAAAAAAAGCAGGATTAGATTATTTCTGTGAACTACAAACCTATCTGACGTAACATCATATATGGTTTCAGCTTGTACGGAATCTCATTTGTAATAATATTCCTACTGAGAATAAAATTTCTATGAAGTCATATTTTGAACTAGATTATGTAGTTTGTTGCTAATATTAAAAAAGCAGGATTAGATTATTTCTGTGAACTACAAACCTATCTGACGTAACATCATGTCTGGTTTCAGCTTGTACGGAATCTCATTTGTAATAATATTCATGTATGGTTTCAGCTTGTACGGAATCTCATTTGTAATAATATTCCTACTGAGAATATAATTTCTATGAAGTCATATTTTGCTTTGCTATATTTCTAGAAGTTTTAACGAACGGCTTGTTGTAATCCCAGAGAGTAAACATTGGCAAAAATTGAAGACGTGATTACTTGCAGAGCCAATATTTACAAGACTTTAAAGTATGCCGAAGCTAAGTTACTATGAAAATCAGCAACATCTTTATGTCTTACAGGATTTTGTTTGATTTCGTCTTCTCAAACATATTCAAATGGTCCTGAAATATAAAGACTATCGATAATGGTATTTGCTTCTAAAACTTGTAGTCTCAACTTTACCAAACAGTGAGGATTCCATTTAAAATAAAGAGGATCCATGCAAAGACAAATACACATAAGAGTTGTCCTGCTAGATCTAAAAGCGGGTTGTTCCGTTCCAACAATGCGAAGTTAAGGTGTTAGTTGTACAAATTAAG
>NW_013667384.1:24028-25226 GCF_000517525.1 Limulus polyphemus | reverse complement strand
CCATCTTCAAGTTATAACAACTTCTAAAAACAATAAAACGTTCTGTCTCTTAGATATCTCATCAAAACCATCTACATAGTTTTAGCTAAATTTAACACTAAGAAAAAAGTATAGAAATGTCTTACCGGAGTTTAACACTAATGCCCCTCAGTAGCTCAGCGGTAAGTCTGCAGAATTACGACGTTAATATTGCGTTTCGAACACCCCGGTAGGCAGAGCACAGATAGCCCATTGTGTAGGTTTATGTTTGAAAACAAACAACCCAAGGTAACATAATTTTGTAAATCAGTAAATACACGTTTCTTTGCACTGCTTATTAGAGTGTCACAAATTTGTACAAAAAATAAGTGTTCATTATGCATATATGAAATTTAATAAAATGCCAGGCCTTGTACTACATATAACAAATCCATAAATGAACACTTTCTTCAAACTCTTCAACAAGAGAGAACAAGATAGAGAAATTTAATTAACCACTCGTTTCTGTTTATTTGTAGTTAATCACAAAGCTACACTATGGGCTATCTGTACTGTGCCCCCCACGGGTATTAAAACCCGGTGTTTTAGCCTCTTGATTAATATGTTTGTTATTAAAACACTTTAAAAATGTTCATATAAAATTTGTATTGTGGAATTTTATTAAAATGAGTTAACTTACATCAACAAATCATTAATTAAACCAAGCACAATATTATTTGGTTGAATTGTAGAAACGCTCTTAAAATACATAATTAAAAAAGCATAATTTGCATGAATTGGTGGATCATTACACCCACCTAGTATTATTTTCACCTATTAGTTATACATGCCTTAGAAATTGTTACGTAGAATTTGCTCAACGGTAAGCGTGTGGACTTATAACGTTAAGATTCATGGGTCAATCCCTCTGTGAACACAGCGCAAATAACCCATTGTGAGGGTTTGCGCTGAAACAAACTACGTGTATTCATCAAAACAGTTTTACTGTCAAGTATGAATTAGTTTCGAAACGATAAAGATAAATTACTTAAATATATTTAATTTGTTTTTTAAGAAGCTTTTATATGTATCCTCACACCTATTTACAAAGTTCTCATTCAAATATAAAAGATGTCGCTTTTGAAGTTGTAGCACACTATATATATACTTTGGTAATCTAATGGCAAGTAAAATGAGTTAAATAAGTGTACATTAACTTAAACTGCGTTACGCATACATA
>NW_013667384.1:18473-23197 GCF_000517525.1 Limulus polyphemus | reverse complement strand
CCCCATCTGGCTGCAGACAGCGAAAGGCGGTAAGGATATGGAACGTTGTGGGCTAGAGCACAAAAATCTGGCTGCAGACAGCGAAAGGCGGTAAGGATATGGAACGTTGTGGGCTAGAGCACCAACATCTGGCTGCAGACAGCGAAAGGCGGTAAGGATATGGAACGTTGTGGGCTAGAGCACCAAAATCTGGCTGCAGACAGCGAAAGGCGGTAAGGATCTAGGACGCTGTGGGCTAGAGCACCAAACATCTGGCTGCAGACAGCGAAAGGCGGTAAGGATATGGAACGTTGTGGGCTAGAGCACCAACATCTGGCTGCAGACAGCGAAAGGCGGTTAGGATACAGGACGTTGTGGGCTAGAGCACCCACATCTGCTCCTTTTTCTTCTTCTTTCTTCTGAGCATGTGAGGTCGGCGAAGTTGAGGTTAAACTGTTTGGTTGTTTGTAGTTAAGCACAAACTACACAATGGGTTATCTGTGCTCTGCCCACCACGAGTATTGAAACCCGGTTCTAGCGGTGTAAGTCCGCAAACATACCGCTGTGCTACTGTGGTGGTGGGAGGGGGGCGAGGTTAAACTTGATAGACTGTATACCAAAAACGCAATTTGGGGTCTTATTTCCTCCGATGTCTCAGAAAACCAGGGCACATTACATAATGATCCACCTTGTGATTTGTGGCTGGGTGTTGAATACTTGTTTTATGGCTGGGGTGTTTTTATTTTTGTTGTTGTTGTTGTTGTTTATTTCTTTCTCCATAAAATTACATTTAATTATATTTCATCTAAGGTTTGAATATGCTGTGTGTAAAATTCATGCTATCCCTTCTTTTGATGTAATGTTTTATAAAAAAAAAAACTTTTCGTGGCTTTCTTAAATAATTAAATATATATACGCCCCCCACCACCAGTAGCACAGCGATATGTTACAACGCTAGAAACCGTGTTTCGATACCCGTGGTGGGCAGAGCACAGACAGTCCATTGAGTAGCTTTGTGCTTAATTCCAAACAAACAAACAATATATATATATATACTTAAACAAAAACACCTTTAAGATACTTGGACGTCAAATCTTCATTAATCAGTAACAAAAGTATGTTCTTCTTAGTCTTTATCCAAGTTGTATTGTCACTTCCTAAAATAACGTTTCTGAGGTTTTCAGGAAGACATTCTACTATACGTAAATACAATGAATGTAATTTATACGAAACCAGCGAACCTTCTTGAGTTGATCATTTTCTCATTTAAGTCAGTGAGGGTAAAGGCAGTATGGGGACCAGAAGTTTAATAACACTGACGGAATAGTAATTAGTCCAACTACTGTTGTTGCAGGCCTTCTTGAAGAGATGGTAAGACGCAGCAGGAATTAACTGTTTGTGTTGTACAAGAGTGTAGTGGTAACAGTTCAGAAAATTGAGACTTAGTTACACGTAATAGGAGATACGGCCTTTCAAGCGTGATCTGTTTTTTGAACAGACGAAAATATATCCCTCGATGTTGTCTCTTAACAATATCTTCTAATGACTATTGCCTAGAAAAATGTCTTAACAAACTGGATTCATTATGGACACAATTCAAAGCTTTCACTCCAAGAAGAATAGACTAAGACTAATGATAAATTCGATTTATACATATATAATTAAAGAAATATATCTTTGAAGTTTTATAACATTTATAATTCTGTACTTCATGTAATCGATGTAGAAAATATCGCTTTGGAATAAAGTTCGTTTAGAACGCTTATGTAGCCACATAGTGTCATAAAGTAAAATGATTACTTAATATTTACTACAAAAAAATTATAATATTAATAACATATTAGAAAATATTAAAACTTTAGACCCAATATTCAGGTGATAAAATTCAAGCTTGACTACAGATGTTATTGTTTACCACATTCCTGTTAATCACACCATCATACTGATTTCAAACCAGAGGTGTGTAAAAAATGTGGGCAAAAAAGAAGCTGACCAAAACTCAAAGTTTTACTCTACACGTGTATGACAATAAAATAAAAAAATAAGGTATGAATAATCCTCACGCAATGCTAGAATTCCTCAGATAAGCTGGGTTACGGCAGCCGTGCAAATACACATACGAAACGCTATTTATATGAAGAACAAAAAGATTGTGATGTCGAACGTCGAAACCTCGCAAAGGAAAGTAAACCAAAAGGCTTAGCATTCGTGATAAAATTTTTCTTTCTCTTCCCTTTAGTTATTCCATAACGGATCTTATATTAGTCGTATTGGTTCGTATAGAAGACTTAAAAAATGTTCAAACTAATTAGTGATTTTTCAGTCGAGAAATTTTATAATTAAATTTTATTTAACCATCGCCACATTTCAAAAAGAAAAACAACTGTAAGTTAGGGCACAAGTTAATGATTTATTAACAATAACATATCTAGTCACGAGAATGATATTGTAGTCATGAAGTGTTACACTGGGAAAAATTAACTGCTTAGTTAACGATTTCTTGTATCATAAATGTGTTCTCCAAGATTTTTCGAATATATCAATAAGTTTATGGCAATTTAAGATATTTTCTCTAATGCCTTTAAAGAAATACATATTTCACTTACAGTGAAGCTCACCTCACGGGTTCTGCAGGAGCAACCATGAACAGAAAGTGCTTTATGTAAGAAAATTACTGCATCTGACGTTATGTAAAAATATATTTACATAATAGTGCCTTTGTTAAACATATAGAGTAGGTAAACAGGAGCCTGTAGTGATTAAATATTTTCTAATACAGTTTCTAAATCGTAATCGAACTATAATGTGTTACTGTTTGTTTTTTAATTTCGCGCAAAGCTACACGAGGGCTATCTGCGCTAGCCGTCCCTAATTTACCAGTGTAAGACTAGAGGGAAGGCAGCTAGTCATCACCACCCACCGCCAACGCTTGGGCTACTCTTTTACCAACGAATAGTGGGATTGACCGTCACATTATAACGCCCCTTACGGCTGAAAGGGCGAGCATGTTTGGTGTGACGGATGTGTTACTGAAATTAATTCTTTTCCATAAACTGAATAATACGTAATGTATATTATTATTTCTTTTGTAAATGTATCTATGGTTAGATCATAGTTTGTCATTTTAATGTACTTGAGCTTTTAATGTACTTTTGTAGCTTGTCACTCTTATAACGCACCAACGGTCCTTAAGTTGGGAATGTTTTCTTTTTCCTTTTCGGCAGCGATATGTGGACCATGAACCCACGAGTTCAACGTTCAAACACATAAGCCACTAGATCCCATTAACCTAAGATGCATCTTCATAGTATTGCTCTTTTGGGCTATACAGATGTTATTAGATATTACTCTTAATCAGTACATAAATTATTGTGTCATATGAAATAATAAGTGCTATACCTTAGTCGATATCAACACGGTTTTAAGTATCATAAAGATGTCCTCTGTTTAGATTGCTATGATATTAGTATGGCGATATTAATGCTCATAAGCATGATAAAATAACTTTATTTGAATCTTAAAAACTCAATGATGATGTTAAATTTTTGTAAGCACATAATCATTGTGTAGAAGTTATAAATAAGATTACGTATTTATAATAACCGTGTTGGATGCTAACGATTAGTAGGAAAGGAGACATGCACTGCTTTACATGATGTTTCGAATGATTGACAACTGTGAAAGGTTATTTGAGGGTTATCTTAGCAGCTAGTCAACGCAACCCACCACCAACTGTTGGGAATGACCGTCAGATTATAACGCCTCCACGTCTGAAAGGCCGAGCATGCTCGATGAAGGGGATTCGAACCAGCGACCCGCAGATTGCGAGTTTAGCCCATAACCATCAGGTTATGCTACTACTTTGAAATAATATCATTATCTAGTTTTTCAGTTTAATAAATCAACATTTATTCCAACTTGTTATTACTGTGATTTGTCAGCTAGAGATTTAATTGTTGTTTTGACTATCATATAAGAATAAAAACACGGAGACTATCATCATGTAACTTTAGGAGTACAGAATTATTCCTTACAGACGATATAATCAGAACTTTATTTTTTTCCACTCTAGAAACATTAAATAACTCCTTTGATGTCCCACCAAATTCGAAGCATCATTTTCTGCGGATGAAGTCCAGGTTTTGGGGTCGGAAGTGGTTTTTGTCTAGGACTGGGCCATTGTTTTTGGCGTTTACTATTCGCATAGAGAATCCATTTTTCATCACCGGTGATAATTCTGTCCAAAAATGGTTCACGCGCATTACGCGCCAAAATAGACGAAGCAACGTTCACACGTTGGAAACGATGATCATCGGAGAGTTCGTGAGGCACCCAGACACCTTCTTTAAGGAGTTTTTCCCATATTCCTTAGATGTTTACGTATTATTTCATGAAAGACATGCACTTTAAGGGCCATTTCACGAATATGTTGTCTTAGGTTAGACTCGACAAGCGTCTTCAGAGCATCAGTATAAATTCCAACATGTAGGCCCCTCCATCACAGTATTTAAGGCTAAAGTCACCTGAACGAAATTTGTTGAACCATCGTTGACACTTACGAACGTTCAAAACATTTCCATAAACTTCTTTGGTATTCTTTGTAGCTACAGAGGCGTTGTTTCCCTTCTTGCATTCAAACAGCATTACATACCGAATGTGTGTCTCGTCATGTGCCATCACTATAAGGGGATTAGAGTATACTAAACTTTACACATTATATACGTAGGCGTGACGTTTAGGCGGTT
>NW_013667384.1:3462-17446 GCF_000517525.1 Limulus polyphemus | reverse complement strand
AGAGCATCAATATAAATTCCAACATGTAGGCCCCTCCATCACAGTATTTAAGGCTAAAGTCACCTGAACGAAATTTGTTGAACCATCGTTGACACTTACGAACGTTCAAAACATTTCCATAAACTTCTTTGATATTCTTTGTAGCTACAGAGGCGTTGTTTCCCTTCTTGCATTCAAACAGCATTACATACCGAATGTGTGTCTCGTCATGTGCCATCACTATAAGGGATTAGAGTATACTAAACTTTACACGTTAGATAGACTACACTAGCGTGACGTTTAGGCGGATCGTTTATTATACGTGATGTACGTTTTTTGCGGGGTGGTTAATGAAAGTGTTCCAAAACGCGACATTAATTTCTTGACGACTTAATATATCCGATCAACGACCTTAAAAAAAGTGAACGGAATATCCCTTATACCAGAACATTTCAAAATAACAATTACGTTTCGTTTAAGAAAACTGATGTAATTTTATATACAAACATAAATACTGAATTATAACTTTATTTATCAAAATTAAGTAAATCATTTAAACAAATGATCAGCAACAGGTTCTTTGATTTCTATTTCTAAAATACAAAACCTTATTTTTCAAATTTCTTTTTTTTTATTGTAACGCCTCGTCTTCAAGAGTCAAGTACAGCCTAGTGGTTATCGTGTCGAGCTGTGGATCTAAAATTCCACGTTTTGTAACCTGTTATCATGCCCTCCACCCCCACCCCCAAATCACGCTCCATACTTTGGGGACGTGGGTGCATTATAAGAATGGGGTTAAATCTCACTATTTGGTCTGACAAGAGCAGCCCAATAGTTCGCGGTGGGTGATGCTGATTAGCTACCCTCCTTTTAGTCTATCACTTCAAAATTAGGTATGTATAACGTAGATAGCCCTTATGTAATTTTTGGACGAAGTCTAACTAATATAGTCGTTTTCAGCTTTGGAATGTTTCCCCAAACACACTCACGTTCCAACCCATTCTTGAAATTTTTAGAACTTTAATGATATGTAAAAAAAGAAAAAAAAACACAAAGTTAATGAGTTCTCATATTCTACGAAGCGTATCATTAACCACACAGAATTTCATATATAAAGATAATCCGAATATAACCCAATTTGTTATTGGTAATTTGAGGTGGTTAGTACGTTAATGGTTCGTGATGAAATGTCTGGCTAAGGTTACCAGATATTCGTTGTTTATCTATGATTTAGTATGACGTCTCTTATATCAACGATTTGAAAATTACTGAACAAAGTAAGATTTCGATGTCTTCAGTTCATGTGAATTATACGTCATTATTTTACGCATAAGAAAAAATAGTTTACAACTTATTTATTTTACATAAAGTTAATATCGAGTATGCAACATTTATATTACATTCAACAGGATTATAGTTTGGAGTAAGGTCTGTCATTCCTCTGGTCTGTCTGATCTTTCTGTACTTTCATATTGGTAGAACGTTATTTAATTGACTGCTTTATTATTTTTACAATCTATTTTTACTATTTAAGATTAATAAAATTTTAAATGAGTGTAAGTTATAAGTTTTTCTTTGTGGAAAACAGAGAAAATACATTTGAACTCAAGGATGTGTCATTTATATTGAATACTTTACTAGAATGGAAAGTTTTACATTATTGCCTATATTTATACAAGTTATTAAAATATTACCTTTTCTTTATGTAAAAATTATCTTGTTTTATCAACTGTTGGAAAGCACAACTGTAATCTTGGAAAAATAATTTGTTTCGTACAAAGTTCGATCATTGTTCTCATCAAATCCTGATTGCTCGTCTGATAACTACTGCTTTTACTTTCAGATTGTTGTTTAACAGCCACACGTCACTGGTGTTTTCACTTAAGATAAATTTCAGGCAATGATTTGGATAGATATTTTTAATGAATTCGTTTCCAATCACAAAAATTGCACGACGGATTAACAGAATAATTTGGATCAAAAACTTCAAGAAATACTTCCCATAAAAATGAAACTTTTCTCTCCTTACCGAACTTCCTGTTTTTGTTGTTTATATCTATAAGTTGCATACTAGTTGAAAAAGATTTAAAAATTCGTGTTTACGACCAGCAGTTGAGTTAAAAGATTAGTGAAAAACCAATAATCACAGATGTTGTTCACTAACAAAAGGCTGAGCTTATCTTTTATAAGAGCATGTTCATATGAACTTAAGTTCTACGCAAGTGAAGGGAAAACTTAGAATTTCACTGAAAACATTTATCATTCGGTGACCAAACGACAATTAAGTTGTTACATAGGTTTCAGAGCTATAAATATTTTAAAGAAATCAAAGCTCGAGATTCGTTTGACAGTGTTGTAAACCTGTAAGTATGGAACATTGAGATCAAAACAGACATGCTTTTGAATTTGACGGAATCAATAATATAAATAATAATATAACATTTAGGAGTATACATAGATAGACAGACTTTTATATGAGAGAAATAGTAATATGAGAATGAAAATTTAATTTTATAATCCGCAGGGTTATCGAAAATAGCACTGAAAATTATTTAATGTAAACTGTGGATCAAATAATGAAAATTCGCTTGTACAGTACGAGTACTTTTACGGTTGGTAAATCCAGAAACGACGAGTAGAATTAACCAAAACTAAATGACTTATACCTCATTTTAAGGTTGTTTGTTTAATACTTTAATTTTCTAGTTTTATATTTTAATATTCTTAACTAGCTATCTATATCTAATCTTTATTCACATGATTTCTTTGTCATGTATATTTTTACAGCCACAAATTACAGTCTTATAAGTATATGTTGACTAACTTGTTCATAACTAACCATCTCAAAGTCATGAGCTCAAATCTCCTCAAATGATTAGATAAATAAGAACTTATTCAACGAACCCAACCAATTCTCCAGTACTTTACGCTTGTCGATGGAACGGAAATTAGCCCACCAAACGTTTAAAAACTGCAAGGGGGTCATTTCAAAACATCCCATAATGCCTTTATCTTCGAAACATCTTATTTTAAGATGATTTGTTTCAAACTTTCACACTAGCTGGAAAAAGGCTAGATTTTGAAAAAAAAAATTAGCAAAGTTTCATAAAGGTTACTTTTACGTAAGAAAATACGCTAACTTATGATCAAATACTTGCAACGATTATTTTTTATTACAACATTCCATGGTGTTAGGGTGCATAAGACGAATAGTAATATAATAATCCTATTTTATCAATTACCACCTTAAAATAAATTTGGTGTGACTAGTAGTTAACGTGCCTGTGTTGTGTTTCCGACGATTCAAAGTTCATGACCCATTGATGCAAACACATGTTCCCCACATGGAAGCTGTGGTGTGCTAAAAGTGTAACGGCCAAACCCACTATTCGATCAAACAAGATTATACCAAGACTTGGTGGTGAGTGTCATTGAATATCTGCCTTTCCTCTAGACGATCACTTTGAACTTATGACTAGATATGAGCAGATAGCTTCTGAAGCTTTTCGTCTTGCATTATGAAATTATTCTAGTTATTTCTCAATGTTATACACAATGGATCTTCCTACATAGTGTATTTCCTACAATTCGGGAGTTTTTTTTTCGGTATAATAAGCCTTAAAAGAACAAGGACGTTAGTGAATAACTGTGTGAATAAGCGTAAAAACACAGATATGACAACAAATAAATTCTTGTGTGTGAATATTAATACTGAGGTTTTTAAATGACTGAAATATAACCTTTAACATAACCAACTAATGGCTAAGTTATGTTCTAATGTAGATTTTTCAAGTTAAGAATTTCAGTATTGTTCTAACTTATTTTCAGGTGTAATACCTATTCTTAAGGTGTGGAAATCGAAAACCTTTAACCTAATTTTTGTCATGATAAGCTTCACATATTACTATAATTGCTTTATTCTCAACTTTCGAGAAACATAAACTGCGAAAGAGAGGTATCTTAAAAATTTTGAAAATTATGAAAAAATCATGCATGCTAGTCTTGTTTACATATAAATCCTAAGCCAGTAACTTACATATCGGTTATAAAACATATAATTTTGGAACATAGAATAGTTAGGAAGCTGTGATTTTCATTCTCACTAAATGTATACCAAATGTATAGCATAGGATGATACCTCTACTGCAAGTCTTTCGTTTTGATTATTTTCAGATCTTCTGGCACATAATAATTCTACTACCTATCATTTATGATGTTTCATATGACATTTGGGCCTAATCCAAAAAGGAAGAAACTAGACCTTCGATATAAACGAATGTGCCTTTTGTGCAAAACCTTTCTCTGACAACAGATGCTCTCCAGCGAGTGCCACATCTTCCCATCTGGACCACCTTGATGGACTTTTCGAAGCCTGTGCGAAGCGTAGTGATGATGTCGGTGAATTATTACTGGTACACTAATCTGCAATTGGAAATGGTACCCTTCTTTTTAGGTACCATAAAAATTGTCGTGTAACGTGTACAAGTGCTACGTATATCAAACGCGTAACTGAGAAACAATTAGCTAGCGGTAATAGCTCCACATCTGTTGACAGTGGCATCAGCGATACCACTACTTCTTTCACAAATTAACATGCATCCTCCTTCATCTGGAAATCTAATTGCTTCATCTGGGGTGAGCCATGTAGTTCCAACCATCGAAACACTTGATCACTGGTTCAATCTCCTGTGGACCATGACTTAAGCATGTACACCAAAGCCGAACAATGTGGTGACCAAATACTCCTAACAAGACTCAAAGGAGTTACCAATGGAGATATTTTTGCTGTTGAAGCTCGTTATCACCGAAAAAAAATGTTATAGTACTTACATCAATCGGAGTAATATCTCAACATTTGCAAACAAATAACCAGACAAAAATACTATTCATGAACGTGTCACCAAAAATTTGATATCAGAGCTCAAGAACCCAATTCTGGAATAGCAGCGTGTTATTCAACTGGCGACCCTATAATAACGTTTCCAAAGGCTCTCTACAGAGATTGGTGTCACATTGTCTTCATACACAATGCAAAAACTGAAACGGCAACTAATCAAAGAATGGCCTGAAATTTCTTTCATATCACAAAACGGGACATCCAACTTAGTACGTTCAAGCTTTGTCACGGTAGGCAAGTTCAAGCTCTGTCACGGTAGGCAAGTTCAAGCTCTGTCACGGTAGGCAAGTTCAAGCTCTGTCACGGTAGGCAAGTTCAAGCTCTGTAACGGTAGGCAAGTTCAAGCTTTGTCACGGTAGGCAAGTTCAAGCTTTGTCACGGTAGGCAAGTTCAAGCTCTATCACGGTAGGCAAGTTCAAGCTCTGTCACGGTAGGCAAGTTCAAGCTCTATCACGGTAGGCAAGTTCAAGCTCTATCACGGTAGGCAAGTTCAAGCTCTGTCACGGTAGGCATGTTCAAGCTCTGTCACGGTAGGCAAGTTCAAGCTCTGTCACGGTAGGCAAGTTCAAGCTCTGTCACGGTAGGCAAGTTCAAGCTCTGTCACGGTAGACGACGTAGTACGAAAGGCAAATCAAATGAATTGCACAGAGCGATACAAACCATTATTGCTGACATCCAGGAGCAGATGGAACACCCATAAATGACCAAGCAAATGATGAAGCATTGGTTCATTGCACAATGTGTTTCCTGAGAAAATGAATAATGAGAACTAAATTATTCTCCAATTCACTTCTATTCTCCAAATGAGATCAGTTTTCATGGATATGGAAAACGGTCTGCTTTCTGTTTGCTCATGAAAAAGCCAAATAAGCTCCAAGCATTAACTGATATATGCACTGGTCCCTTGACGTCATCTCAAAGTCTGGCATGTTCACAATTTGTTTGTTAACTGTATGGCAAGAAAAGGATCTCGATAAACGACTTGATATGCATAATGTCGGGAAAAAGGCTTTTTGCCAAAGAAACAGCTACTTACGGGAAACAACTTACATCAACATTTATTTCGTTGTGTTTAACAGCTGTCAATCTCGTATTCCTATTCGTGATTTGCTGTATTCAACAGCTTGCGGATATAAGAAAGGACCAGAATGCGACAAACTCCGACCTACAATGATGACCAAACCATCAGCACCACCAGAGCTACAGAACGACCTGGTCTGTTCTTGTAAACTAAATGAATGTCAGGACAAGTGTAATTGTTTTGGAAGTGATCAACCATGTACAGTAGCTGTTCTTCACGTACTTGACCCTCATGCATTCAATACAGAACAGTGTTCAAATAATCCACAAACCCAGACTGCGCTATATGAACTTGAATTAGTCACCGATAGTGAATAATCTCAATGTCATACTACACTACAAATGTATTACTTGGTTTTCAATTGTGTGTTGTTGTTTTTTTTCAATTATTTTGTTTCTTTTTTGTTTTTTTTTCATCATGAACATAAATTTTGAGAAATATGAGCACAAAACAATAAAGTAAAGTACTTATACCTTTTCTACGGTGTTTTTTCTCACGAAATTAATCAGAACAGAGTAAAAGGTCATTGGACCTTCTGCTGTCCATATTAACTAGATGTATATATATATGTCAAACTCTTTTCAAACATTCTAAAGCACTGTGAATGATAATCTGTAGAAAAATACAACCCAGTTCTGATTCTTTTTTGGAACGTCCAAGCTAATTTGTTACAAGTTTGTGTATCAAGAGTCAATATTTCATTTTGTCATCCGACGGTTTCATTTAAGTAGACACTCTGAGAACAATTTTCGTATATGACACACAATGCTGTACCCTTGGTTGAGGTTGTTCCCTCTAACACACCCTCTGCTGGAGCACTACTAATGGGATTATCTTTAGCTCTATTTTCATATTTGCCAAGTATTTGCCGGTCATCTGCTGTAATATGTTCCTCACGGTTGGTTTGTTAATAAAGATACATATATGTGTTTGGATGACTAAAATTATGAGTCAGCTTATATTCCACAATGCCCATAACCGTTTTACATTAGTTTTGACACTTCCATAATGCACAATCTCCTATAAATGTACAGGAACCAAGAAAAGTGTGAAAAAATTGGGTGATACAAATATTGTATAATATATTACAGGAATCATGATTGCAGCTTAACAATGATACATCTCAGCCACTAGACCAGCTGAAGTCTAAAAATATTGAAACCTACGAAGTGAAGTTGTGATCTTAAAGAAAGAAATCAATACAGTTCAAGTAAACAAGGAAAATGAATGAATAACATCTAATTCCTAAAAACGTAGATTCCGTATCCAAAGTTCGGTCGCAGTTGTCGCTGTTTTTCTAACGGCAAGTATTGCTAGAGATTGACCCAGGTATTTTGTAACGCTAAATAATGAATTACACATTAAAACACTTGAACAATAATTGAAACTAGTTTCTTACTTATAGCCATTATGTTCTTAAACGAAAGGAGAAACATTTTTGTTTTATTAGTGTTCTACGTTAGAGAACCACGAGCTAAACGTAAATCTAGCATCATATGTATCATTGTACCACTGCAAGCAGATTTTAAGCTTTTATTATGTTGAACATATTTAAATAAATGATTCTGCTCTAGGTAAACAAAAAACAAGTATATCTGGTAAATCCGACAGAATGTCTAATTACATTTTGTGCAATATTTTCTTTTCAACTTTGGACAATCCATCGTCGCCATCTGTAGGTTTCTTTGTTAACTACACTGGTAAAGCCACAAGGTCTTATTATTGAAACACATAAAACTCTTTTATTCAGTTTTTAGTGTAAGTTTTTCTCTTCGGGTGTGTTAGTTGAAAGAAACACAAATCATCACACTATTCCGATAAAATTTAATTTAGTTCCCTTAAATCCATTTTACACGATGTTTAACTTAAGTTTTATTACTTTCAAATTGCAGTTTAATTTTTTTTATTTCAACTCCAACATTATGCTATAATGTTATTTCATTACATAATGAATACGTTTTCTATTCAAAACAATTTTATAAAGAAGGATGTTATAAACTCTTATAGCATTGTTGTGCCCATGAACTTAAGATGATTTCACTCATAAGAAAAATAAGTGATGTAAGAAGTTTATAGCCCCCCAGTGGCACAGCGGTATGTCTGCGGACTTACAACGCTAAAAACCGGGTTTCGATACCCGTGGTGAACAGAGCACAGATAGCCCTTGTGTAGCTTTGTGCATAATTAAAAACAAGCAAACAAGCAGGGAGTTTATAAAGTTTTGAATCAAACATGGACTACCAGTAGATATCTTACTGTTTATAACATTACAACAAATAAAGGTTACCTATAATTTATACTTTGTAGTTTAAACTCACAATGTTTTGAAAGCAAAGTACTAGATTCTCGTGTCGGTTCAAAAAGCGTTAATGATTGTGTCAGGTGTTACAGGGCCGCAAATTCCTTGCAGTAGGTGTCCGTGACTTTTTGGCGATAAATTTCAACAACAAACGGACGGCACACAATCCATTTGTTTTAAAACAATATATATATATATACAAAACAAATCAAACGTATGTACAAATATTTGTTGTACTATTGTTTGCCACAGTTAAATCTATAGCTTTAAAAAGTTCAAACAGGCTGATTCAGCTACTTTAGAACACAATTGACAAGACAAATTATTTATTCTTTCTTCTGTTATCCCAATACAATCAGTGATAAATTCCCTTACGTTACCCCGTGGATTACCGCAGGTGTATCCAGAGCTTTAAATAGCTCTAGTGTACGTCAAACGTTCATATAGGCTGGTTCAGTTACTTTAAAAAGTCGCCACTATACACACTTTATGGCTAAACTCACGATCACCCAGTCTAACTTCACTTTTTTTCTTTTACTTTCACTAACTTACTTCTTACTTGCATTCTTTATCTGTACGTATTTATAACACTCGACAGAAAAATCTAGAAATATCTAGCCCTCTAGTAACAACAGTATTCACATAACGAGTAAACTCAGAAGCTTCTAGTAAAACGATGTCAACAATATTTCAAAAGCCTAGTATAACAATTAAACTGCATACACAACGTGCGACTCGTACAAAGTTAAGTAACGAAACTTGTCATAACTATTATTTTTAAAATAAATACCCCTCAACACTCTTGTAATGAAATCTAAATAATCATCAAATGCTAGATCACTAAATGAACCAAATACTATCCAACAAACTGTTGACAAAACTTAACATAAAAGATAATCCATTGATGTTGACTAGTAAATGTGATCAAATAAGATGTTTAACTACATAATTATTTTGTACTGAATCCAAGACAACTGCCATAGAGAAGTAAAAGATTGGAATCCAAGTCAACTGCCACAGAGAAGTAAAATATTAGAAATTAAACGATCCTTGTGAAAGTTCTTAGGTATTCTTTGTCGCAAGTTAAGTCACTCTGACTAATTAGTTGAAATTTTCACGATTCTAAACGGTTTTTGAAGTTTAGATTAACGAAATCTTGATTTTACATCATACTCATCACTTCATAAGATTATCCAATATTACTTTTTGCATTAAGAAGTGGCTTTGTCATAAACAAACTAAATGCATCTTAGAATATTTGTATCAATAACTTATTGAGGCTTGTGTCCAACCAAACTTCATATTTCACAACATTGGACACAAACAACTAATATGAAACTCAAACAAACTTCATATTTCACAACATTGAACACAAACAACTAAAATGGAACTCGAACAAACTTCATATTTAACAACATTCTCGAACTAACTTCATATTTCACAACATTGGACACAAACAACTAAAATAAATCTCGAACTAACTTCATATTTCACAACATTGGACACAAACAACTAAAATGAAACGCTTCCATTTTAGTTGTTTGTGTCCAATGTTGTGAAATATGAAGTTAGTTCGAGATTTATTTTAGCTGTTTGTGTCCAATGTTGTGAAATATGAAGTTTTATTTCAGACTGTTGTATATTTTCAACTGCTAAATTCAAAAAATCATTAGATCGGTCAAAAACCGACGACTCAAGAGAATATGTAAGATACGTGTGACATGATGGTAAATATTAGAATCTAGATTACTTCATATTGTTGAAAGTGTATACATATTGCCTGTTGAAGGAAATGGCACAAAAACTTTTGTAAATCGATTTTTTGTTTTTTTAAATCCAAATTATTATCTAGGTTTTACCTTTGATAAAATAATTTTGCATTATTTACTTGTCTGCTTTATTTCTTCGCATTTAAAGTTGTAGTATGGGAAGAAATGTTGGTTATAATAACAGTGGATGCGATCCTGTGATCTTCATCTCAACTGAATAATGTTTATAGATTTCTCAATTCAAACACCGAACTCTCAAAAAGTCTCTGAACTTGCGTTATGAATACATATAAATGTTATTTTTAGTTTTGCCATTTATCTACAAACAGAAATACACAAGCTATCAACAAGTAAATAGACATTCGCCCAAGAAAGGATTGTGTTGGTAAGTAAACAAAGGGCACACTTTTAACTCTAGTATTTAGTGGATCTGTCTTTTAAAATATTTAAGACAGAAACATGTTTATACGTGGTATTTAGAAGATCTGATATCTGAACCTGTGGGAGCACACTACATTTCTGACGAGGAACTTCGACGAGGGTATCTAGAAATTTGTTGTTTGAGAAGTGTCCGTTCAGACACAATCAACTATGGACCACATGTTCTTGATATGGTTTATATCTTGCAGTTGTCCTGGCCACAAGAAAATGATATTGCCTTGACCTTCAAGCAATCGTTTCGTGACTCGCGTTGAATGTACGAAATCCCAATATGGCATAAAGACTTTGCCTTATCTGGTAAGCTGGTCGTTGGTGTAGACAGGTTTCTTGGCCTTACTCGAGAACTAAGATATGTAGGGCAGCAGTAAACATATCTTTGCATACGACCAGTTGTGATCATCCAGTTGTATTTTCTAGTGGCTTGTATACGGTTCAGCGAAAGTTCCTGGTACATCCATTGTCCGAGAATTGTTCAATTCTGGACTTGCTGGAAACAATTATAGTGTTCTAAAGCTCCTTCCTGTATACATACGATATTGCTCGGAGTGAGATGTCGCTTCCGTCTAGCTACTCCGCCATTTTAACCCATACAACGGAGATAGCTTCTGATTGTACTAGAGCACACTTGCGTCTGTCTGTCCTGTAACAGTAGTGACTGTTTGTTGTACTAGGGTAAACTTGTGTCTGTCCTTTAACAGTAGTGACTGTTTGTTGTACTAGGGTAAACTTGTGTCTGTCCTGTAACAGTAGTGACTGTTTGTTGTACTAGGGTAAACTTGTGTCTGTCCTGTAACAGTAGTGACTGTTTGTTGTACTAGAGCACACTTGTGACTGTCCTGTAACAGTAGTGACTGTTTGTTGTACTAGGGTAAACTTGTATCTGTCCTGTAACAGTAGTGACAGTTTGTTGTACTAGAGTAAACTTGTGTCTGTCCTGTAACAGTAGTGACTGTTTGTTGTACTAGAGCACACTTGTGACTGTCCTGTAACAGTAGTGACTGTTTGTTGTACTAGGGTAAACTTGTGTCTGTCCTGTAACAGTAGCAACCGTTTGATGTGGGTCAGTCTCCTCGTTTCTTCCTCATTGCACAGAACTCCTCCGTGCAGAAACTTTTGTTTTCCAACGTGACTGAAATTCGCTCTTCAACTTGTTCACTGTGAACGGTAATATTGCATGTGACTTAGATTCCTCGCTTGCTTTGAACATCTTTCCATTGTCCAACTATGCGACACATGGAAATACGACTAAGCCTTTCATTTAAGGCATGTTCTTATTCTGCAGTGTTTATCGAGTTATTTATACGTCGATATTATTTGCATATGACATCATTAGATATTAGTTTATACTCCTGAGGTTGTCTATTTACTTATTTGTAGGCTGTGTATTTCTATAAATATCATAACAGTAATCAACGACAGTTAAATTAGAAAATGGAAAAGCCCTATGGTCTGAGATATATCCCTTCTTGCTTTAATAGTTAATATCACTTACACAGAAACAAAATCTAATGGTTTCGTTACTGCTCAGTGGTTTCATGTGGGATTGGGACCATTGTTATTTGATCTTAACATAAACGTGCCTACCCTTATACGAGAATTAAGCGAATCAGTGTAACGTTCATTAAGATAGCCCTGTTTTTCCTAACAGTCTAACACGATATCGCGACAGCAAAAGGAGTAGTAAAACCATTTCAATTTATATAATAATAATCCATATGCAAATTTCGAAATAATCACGATATACAAAAATATCATGTCGGCAGTAAATTATTACAAAGTTACTTCCGTTGTTGAGACGACTGTGTTCAGGAAACCGAAGGACACAGTGTTGTGAAGCTGTTATAAATAAAGCGTGCATGGAACAGCTGACATATGATTCAGAAAGTGATAAAGGCAAAAAGATCCAAAAGAAAATTAACAAAGCAAAAACCAAACTAATAAATAATGTAGTCAGAAAGAGTTTAACAAATATCTAAATTAATCAATATTTAAAATTAATATTTACTTAAATTACTACTCATTTAAAAAAATGAGTAAAGGACAAAGAAAATATATGTCTTGTGCGGTAATTAGGCACACAGAGTTTTTTTTTTGTTCCAAGTTCGTCAATAAATGTAACAGTTGAGAATGAATTCAAAGAAAAAACAAACCAGAAAGAGGATTTTTCACACTTTGAAGAAACAATTAATGAAAATAAGAGCAATATACCTGAACCCAAAATTTCTAAAATTAGTTCTTGGCCACAAAATATAAAAGACCACGAGAGTTACGTTGGTAAAATACTGACCACTGACCTGTACGAATTAAATGAGTTATTTTTCCACCTTACGCAAATCAGTGTAGAAGACGATTTTCAGAGGAAAACTGCTTTTGGAAAAATGAAATTTTTTTTGTGTTAATTGTTTAGCGACAAAAAATGCAGCTGACTAATAAAGGTCACAGTTCACAAGTTAAATGCCTTATGAAATGCGACGAATTAGAAATCTGGTTGGAAACAAAGTCTAAAGTAGATAGTTCATCTCAAATATAATATAAGCGTTACTACAAGTAAATACATAACCCATGTATTTGCTAAAGAGGCAGATATTATCAAATATATATATATGTAGGGAGTTATTACCTCATTTGAAGCATAAAAGAGACGACAAGTATTTTCATTCAACTGAATAGTGAGTTAAAACAGTTAATAATGAACGTAAGTGTAATCAATTACATATTTCATGTTAGGAGATAGCTATTTCTAACACTCAGTACTAAATACATGTTTAACTGCATGCTCGCCGAAATAATAAAGAAATATGAACAAGTTAGAGAAGTTGTGACGCTTTATTTAATATAACAGAAATGTATGTGAACATGGCTTTACGATTTGTAGAAGTAGAATGCTGTATAAAATATTCATTAATTACTTATATAATTATTAGCATAGCTTCGTTCTAATAATAGCTGAAAAGAGAGCTAAAATTGCTTTCTTTTTTCATTATATATTTATATTCTCAAGGAAGTAATTTCTTGAACCTAAAATCATTAATCGTAGCTATCTGTCTAAGCAACTGAATACGTCACTGCCCTGAAGCCTCCGGAGAGTTGTACGGCAACAGGGGCGGTTGAACAATACGTATTTATCGTTATCTTTCAGTTAGCTACCAGTCTCTGACGTCTGAATGGCACCGTTAACTCCCCTATACTTCCTTCTGTGCAATACATTTTAATGTCATAAAACTGGAAACTATTTTTAGACGTAAAACCCTTTTTTTTTATCTCACGTAAAGATATGTGTTTGGTCCTTTTATATATCTAGTTATACATTTTAACGCCAAACCCATTATTAACACTTGCAATCACCAAATAATCATATCCAACCTAATATGAATAGATATTCGTTAGAACATATTTTAAGCTCTTTTCTTAGAAATAATTTCAATTCCTATTTTTCTTTTATATTATTCCAACAATAAATATATACGTATATATTCGGTGACGAGGAACCCACTTTGAGACTAATAATGGCTGGAGAC
>NW_013667384.1:0-2514 GCF_000517525.1 Limulus polyphemus | reverse complement strand
TTGAACGCCTGTGATTTACAATGCTCTTTTAGTATAAGGTGTTTTATTCATTATTTTAAGCAAAATATTCATTGTTTTTGATCTAATCCTTATGCATATTAAGGACAAAGTTGTCCCGTGAGCTCGTTTTGTTCTAGTTTGTAGTCTGTTCTTTCTTGTTTTGGCAGTTTCCTGTCAGCCTTTCAATTCAGATTGAAACTGGATACCATTTCAGTAATTCTACATTTCTAAATATCATATGTTTACCCTATAATAGATGCAATGTACTTGAACTCGAAATTTGGTTAACTTTTAATTAAAGATATGTCCATATAGCCCTTTTGGAAATAGGCCAAAAATGCTTCAATAACCCCAGTCGTAGCTTGTGATAGCCTATTAGTTTTAATTGCTAAAAGCGCCTCAAGAGTAGTTGCTAAAAGTTAATCCTTTAGCTCAGATAGATATGTATGTTTAGGATTTTTGGAAAAAACTACAAAAGAGCTACTAGTGCATAGCCGTCCCTCATTTTGAACTAGAGGAAAGGCAGACTAGTTCACAGAAACCTCCGCCAACTCTTTTCTAGATGAAGAGTGGGCTTTTACTGTTACTATTATAGCATGTTACGATTGTGCTATTCTCACAGTTAACTTTCCATTTTTATGTCCATCAACTGTATTTAGGTTGTACTTATTCCTATTAGAAATTCGCTCATACACATGTAAACATAACAAACCACTGTTTATTACTGGTAATCAATAATATGTAGATTTCGAAATAGGTTTTATTTCTTACTGGCAGCATATTACTTCCTTCCTTCGCCGCTCTCGGTTTATTGGTTCTCTCTCACACCTCCCGATCTTTATGTCTTTTTTTTTGTTGAACTCGTGTCTTTTTATAATCCTTTCTCAAACCCACGCCGAACTAGTGGGTTCTTTCTTTCTGACCTTGCACCTGTTTCTCACCTTGGTATATCACATAATAGTGTTTATTAACCACAGGGGGTCTTGTTGTCTCCATACCAGCTGAACTTGGGAAGGTGGCCGCTATACCCACTCTCTCTAATAATTTTCTAATTACATAGAATCTTAGAGTACTGTAATTCCCTAATTCCTTAGGGACTGATCAAAGACCGGCCGCTTTCTCACACTTTCTCAACCTCAACCTTAACCGATATTATCTTACACTTAACTTCATAGCATATCACAACCACAGCCCTAGAGTGCGAACCTCGTGCTTGTGGCAACAGAATGCAAAATATGAACCCACGGATTCACACAAAGGGCACACTAAATATTGGCCACGCCTGGCCCTATCCCATTTGGAACAGCTAGAAACTGAGACATAACATCGCTTTCTTTCAGTATTACACGCACAGTGTAAACGTTACTATATCAACGTTCATTTGACGAGTTTATTAGTGTCAAAAGTCTTAGTGCACAGCTTGCTTATTACAGATGAAATTCCCAATAAAAATATAGGTTGACTACCCTAAGCTGCGGGGACGTTTCAACTGGACAGTCAACAGCACTAGTCAATTAATAGTAGGCGCGTTAGTAATCAATAGCTCTAACTTTGAGATAGCTATACTTGAAACACACGGGTCTGTGCTTTAGGTTTTTCGCCAGTCGAATAAATAAGGTGCTACTCAGGTTGGAAATATCTTATAACACTACACGTTTAATTTGCTTATGATTATCGTGATTCACATTACTAGTACCATTCTGAAGCGCATCAACACGAAAACCAATAAAGTGGCCGTATTCACAGAAATCATGAAACCGCGCTTCGAAAAGTAAGAACTATTCAACAAATGTTTTTGTTTTGTTGTTGTTTGTTTTTTTTTTTTGTAGTTAGGCACTAAGCTACACAATAGACTATCTGTGCTCTGCCCACCACGAGTATCGAAACCCAGTTTCTAGCATTGTAACGCCGCATAAATATCGCTGTGCCACTGGGGGCTATTAAAATAAATAAATACAGCACTAGTTATCAAGAACAACTAGCATTTGTATTTCAGTAGCATTATTTATTTCGTACATTACTTATTATTACAACAAACGTAATTTTTTTTCTTTTTCAAAATACGTTTTACTGCTAGAGGTAATATAATGTTATATTTATTATGTTGAGGTTCTTGTATAATTTATAAATCAAAGTGGAATTTAGAAATGTATATCTCATGGGCCCCCCCAGTGGCACAGCGGTATGTCTGCGGACTTATGAGGCTAGAAACCGGGTTTCGATACCTGTGGTGGGCAGAGCACAGATAGCCCATTGTGTAGCTTTGAGTTAACTTCAAACAAACATGTCTCATGGTATGAAACTCCATTGACGAAACAATGACTTTTTAGTAGTCTCAGAAAAACAAAGAAAGCTATGGAAGTTGTAATGAGAGTTCACCTGAATCTCAAAGCATTAGATGCATATATCGGATATAAACTGTATTTTTACATGAGGTCTATAAAATATGTTTCCCATATTTCCAAATATGCTACATTATATATATTTGTGTAAGTGTGTGTGTTAGTGTTGTTT
>NW_013667383.1:240141-244596 GCF_000517525.1 Limulus polyphemus | reverse complement strand
AGAACTTGTGTCGCTTAAGTTTCGTCGGAACAAGTTACGGAAAATCAATTAACAAACGGAGACGTAACAAATCAAACTGAAGAAGAAAGTGTAGAGAATGTCATTTTGATTCAGGACAGTTTGGATATAAATCAGATTTAGGAAAGGAATATGAATAAAGTAAAGTATATGACCATGTCTTTTTGAATGTGAAAGGTTAAGACGGTGCAAACTTTTTATGGTCTCAGTTTCAAGCTTGCTTTTGCAACTAATTAAAACCATTCCCAGCAGCAGACTAAAAAATGTGTTGCCAAACATCAAAATGTTACCTACAGACATGAGGTACCCCCTACCATTGCAGCCTGTTTATTGTTAACACTCAAAAGTGGCAAGTGTGTTATGCAGGCCATTTGGTAGCACGTGAAATTTATACAAGCTATCCTGTGTGCTAAAACAAGTCTTAAGGTTGTTTAATTCTTTCAGTTTGACTTACCTGCATCTGGAAGCCAGGTGTAATGTGATACACCAACAAACTCCTACAAGTTCATCCAGAAATTCATCTTTTACAGTAAAAGAAAGAATTTAAAACATATAACAGATTCACATATCTCTAGTTATTAGATATACACGACTATTTAATTTAATGCGAGAGTTATGATTTAGTTAATTTATGTAGTGCGAGTGTTGAAGTTGTTACTTTTAGAAGCGATAATTTATGGCAAGTTTACTTACGTAACTGTTTACGAATCGTACGTTGTACAATTGTTGTGAATTGACGTCATGTTACTAGACCCTTCTGAGTTTTATCCTTGCTTTTTATCATAGTGTGTGGAAAGTTCTAGGCCTCTTTCGAGTTATGTACATGTATACGCGTCCAAAATGTAGTTCATGTAAGTTATACAAAGCTAGTAAGAAATATAGATCTAGTCTGAATAATTGTGACTTTATCCCTAAGAGTGCATAGTGGCGACTTCCAAAGTGAATTATCACAGATTGTATTGTAATAACAGATTATAGAAGAAATAAATCATATTTTAAATCGTGTTCTAAAGTAACTGAACCAGCCTGTGTGGACTTTGACGAAAAGAGACGATTATTTAAAGCTCTGGATACAATTTTGGTGATTAATTGGGTTACGAAAATATGTTTATACGTTTGTCTTGTTTTAATTTATTTATTTTAAAACAAGTGGACAGTGTGATGTTTATTTATTGTTGAATTTATCGCCAACAAGTCACAGACACCTACTGTAAAGAATCTGGCCATACATACAGTAAAAACCTGACACTAGTCCACACCGAATCTTGACACACACCTTCTGTCTTACTGACAATGACTATTAAAGATGACCAAGCACTTACAGTTGTATTACACCATTCCTCAACATCCATTCAAGTTCAATAATGGCTACATTCCTAGTATTACAGGAAAACCTACTTTGTGTTTGTTTTACTGAATTACTAGTAATCATGTCTATATGTTGGCATATCCCTGTTACTTAATCCAGTTGGCCATCTAGTCTCATTAACACAATAGCAAATCCAATCAGCAATTCAATGAGTTCCTATTGTTGCATTGTGTCAAACTATCTGTACAATCTTTGACTAGCAAACACAGATCCTCTAGATGCTGTACATTTGTTCTTGGTCATTTTGTAGCAGAAACAGCCTTAGCCAAAGAGTTAGTTTTAGTCACTTCAGCATTATTCATCATTCAAACAGTATTTCCACTATTTCGGCACTGGTAAGGAGCCAACACTCGAAGATATCTCTATTTGATCAAGAACGGTTTGTTTCTGAACAGGAAACTGTGTGAGGATGGGTAGAATTGTAAATACTCATGTCTTGCCTGAGCACAGGATGTGGGCAGTTTCCTTGAAGTGTCCTGTCATTGAACAACCAAAGTATTCACTCTATTCCTCCTATCCAGCACATCATGTGGGGGATCTATTTTCTACTGCTCTGATGCAACTACCATGGGGCCAAGGATAGTCCTAATCATTTACTGTTGCCCAGTGCGACTGAGTTAAAACACTGGACTGTGCTTGTGGTAATAAAGTTTTGGGTTGATCTCAAGCTTTTCAAGTCACTGTGACAAGAGGTATAGTTGAGTGGGAATGCGTGGTCATGACATACCTGTACTTTTTTTAGCTGGAACACAATACCACCACTATTTTGAACGAATCACACCTTACACGGTTATGCAGTAGATTTCGTTTTCCGGCACTTTTTTATTTAGCACTGATTATGGCTGAGGTAGTGCTACCACAGTTACCACTGTGGGCTTCTTCCTCTCCTGCAACCATCTTTAACGTCCTGGTGAAGCAGCAAGTCCCCACAAGAGGGTTCAGCTGCTCAACACCTGTCCACACAAATATTAGGATTGTTATCTTGTAATAACCTAAACTCAACGACTCCATGCATCAATAAGTACGTATCAAAATTTAACATATACACATCAGGATCCGAAATTTGAGTCGTTTAGTCCTAGCCCATGGCCTGAGCAGAATAACAAAAATAATGATAAAAATAAACTAATTGGTCCTATTGGGCCTGTTAGAATTTTCAACATTTTTCTTACTCTATCTAGTCATCAAACGTACATATCTATACTTTTTTTTTTACTAAAACCATAGTTATGTTTCGTTTCGTGAAAGCATCTTCTTTACTTCAACTTCCCAGACAGAGGCTATAGTTATCTATTGGCCAGAATTGAAATAGTAATTCTCAAGTCCCATTATTTTTTGTGTTTATCTGTATTAATGTAAATATTATGTACATTTTAAGAGTGATATAATCAAAAATTGTTTTCAGTTGAAGAGTTTTGTCGCTACCAATATATGCATATACATATCCACAATTGATAAAATGGAATTAACACACACACACATATATATATATTGTTACGACAGCGGAGGTCACGTGACCCTAGTAACACGTCATGCACTTCTCGAACGTTCATATCCCTTCATGAATGCTCGAGAGCCTACTAGATATATGGGTAGTCTTGTATATATATAAGACGGTCAAGACGTGGCGGCATTAATGTAATGTGTAATTGACAGTTGAGTCGAGCACGTGAGACGTTCTTTGTGATATATAGCGTTTGTTATAGCGCGACTGTGGAAATTAAGTGTATCGCAAAGTTGTGTTCAGAAAGAATAAACCAGTTTTATTTAAGAAAGGACTTGTATCGGTAAAGTTCCTTCAGAAAGAATTTTTACGGAAAATTAATTAACGAACTGAGGCGTAACAAATTGGTGTCAGAAGTGGGATGAAAAAGAAAAAAAATTTAAACGAGAAGCGGCAAATCAAACTACAGCTTAGCATATTTGATGGCAACAATACAAGAGCAGCAAAAGAAACAAGAAGAACGAGAAAATAAACAAGAAGAGAGATTACAACAGTTTTGGAGAAAAAGTTGTCTCTCTTCTTGTTTCTTTTTTTTCTTGCAACTGCTGCCTGCAATTTCTTTTCTTGTTTATTTTGTTGTTCGAGCTGCCACTGTCTCTTCTTGTTTATTTTCTCGTTCTTCTTGTTTCTTTTCTTTTTCCTCCAACCACTGCTGTAATTTCTCTTCTCGTTCTTCTTGGATTACAGCAGTTGTTGGAGGAAAAAGAAAAGAAACAAGAAGAACGAGAAAAGAAACAAGAAGAAAGATTACATCAAGAGTTTAATGAAACTCTTGATGTTATAGCCTTGCTTATTTTGTAAGAATTATACACAATAAAAGGTTGCACTGTTCCTAGCATTAGTATAAACACATATTTGAGTATTTGAGAAAATGTTTTCTATGTTACATTTCGAAAAGTTTCCTCAAAATCTTTTGTCTTGTTAGACTGCTAAAAAGATGCACCTCATGTAAGCCTATAAAAAAAGAACAGCTTTTTCCAACAAAACACCCAAGCTTAAGTTTTTAAGTAATCGAATTTCTGGATAACTTCGAGTTTCAGTGACTTTTGAAGTAATGATAAACAGTGTAGCGACTTTTGAAATACATTATATATTATTCAATTTTCCCAAATAATGAAGTTGATTACTGTTTGTATTCAAATTTCGTTCACCTTTAAGTGTTTTTTACTAAGGATCTTGGAAAACCACGGATTCCACTATAGAAAAGATATTGTTACGACAGCGGAAGTCACGTGACGCTAGTAACACGCCATGAGATTCTAGAAAGCTCATGTCCGTTCGTGAAGCCTCGAGTGTTCTCCAGACGCCCTCTATTTCGTATATATAAGACCGGCGAGAAGTGACGGCATAGATAGATAATTGCAGACATACAGAGATGGACAACTGAGTCAAGCGCGGTAGTGAAGTGCGTGAATCGTTGTGAATTTTAGCGTGTGTTGAAGTGTATTGCAAAGTTGTATTGAGAGGGAATAAACTAGTTTTATTTAAGAAAGGACTTGTGTCGCTGAAGTTTCATCGGAAATAAATTTACTACGAAAAATTAACAAACGACCAGAGACGTAAC
>NW_013667383.1:238444-239141 GCF_000517525.1 Limulus polyphemus | reverse complement strand
AACAAGAAGAGAGACAACAGCAGTTGTAAGAAAACCTGCAACAGTGGCAGCATGAACGAGAAAATAAACGAGAAGAGAAATTACAGAACTGGTTGGAGGAGAAAGAAAATAAACAACAAGAGAGACAACGGCAGTTGCAAGAAAACCTGCAACAGTGGCAGCTCGAACAACAAAATAAACAAGAGAGATTACAGCAGTTGTTGGAGGAAAAAGAAAAGAAACAAGAAGAGAAACTACAGCAGTAGCAACTAGAACAAGAAAGGGAATAGGAAGAAAGTCTCCAACAGTTGCAGGAAAGTCAGCAGCAACTACAGGAAAGTCAGGAACAGTGGAAAGAAGTACAAATGGAAAACATTAGTAAATTTAAAAGTGAATTAGATACATTAAAGGGTGATTTATTGTCTTTTACACAAGTAGAATACATTAACCATCGACTTAATCAGCCACAGACAATGGCAAGCCCCCTTCCAGACCCCGCAGCTAAACCTTAATGCAGACATCTTCAGTCCTGTTAGAAGTCACATCCCAGATATGAATGTCAGTAATAGGAGTGATCCAGTACGAAGGAAGCCACAGGAATTCGATCAGAAGGCACCATGGGAAGCATATAGAGCACAATTTGAGCTACTAGCAGAAATGAATGGATGGACAGAGGAGCAGAAAGCAGTATATCTGGCAACGAGCTTGAAAGGACAAC
>NW_013667383.1:223240-237444 GCF_000517525.1 Limulus polyphemus | reverse complement strand
GGACATTTCAGTTGGGACGAAGTGGATGAGAGAACAAATGACGCTGCTGAAGACGTGTCACCTGAAGAAGCCACTGTCAAAAAAGAAACTCTACTCAATTTTGAGAAGGGAAACAGTGAAGCCCTTGATGAAGTTACTACCACTGATGTGACTGTTACCGATGATAGAACATTTCCTGATGAAGCAAATGAACCCCACTTGAAGCAGAAGCCAACGAGACAGAGACCAGTACGGAAGAAGATACGTCCCGTAAAATTAAGAGAATTTGTTGAATTTTAATTTTGTGTTTGTAAATTCTGTACATTTAATTAAGTTATTGTTAATTGTTTATTGGTTTAATGTAAGTGGCTATTGTTCGGGACGAGCAATACTAAGGAAGAGGCAGTGTTACGACAGCAGAGGTCACGTGACCCTAGTAACACGTCATGCACTTCTCGAACGTTCACGTCCCTTCATGAATGCTCGAGAGCCTACTAGATATGCGGTAGTCTTGTATATATAAGAGGGTCAAGACGTGACGGCATTAATGTAATGTGTAATTGACAGTAGAGTCGAGCACGTGAGACGATGGTTGTGAATTATAGTATTTGTTATAGCGCGACTATGGAAATTAAGTGTATCGCAAAGTTGTATTCAGAAAGAGTAAACCAGTTTTGTTTAAGAAAGGACTTGTATCGGTAAAGTTTCTTCGGAAAGAATTTTTACGGAAAATTAATTAACGAACTGAGGCGTAACAATATATATACATTTTCTTGCAGTGTGATAGTTAAATCTGATAATAACTAGATAGAAATTTTGTGAAGAACCGATTAGAAATTATTCGAATTTCGGCCCCTGCTACAGTTGTTTGATTTTTTTTTTATAAATCGGATGCATGACTGTGCACTATATAGTTTTCTGTGTGTGTTTGTGTGTTGCCCTTAAATTTAGGGAGAATAAGTAAGATGACAGATTTCTTGTTTTCAACAAATATTTGTATACAGAACAAGTCTCAGATTTTTTTTTTTCGACAGTCAGCCTCCATGCATCGAAAGGTAGGCTTGTATGTATGAAAATTATATAATTAAAATCATTATTTATTTTCAGTTTTTTATTGCCAGATACCATGAGAACCCCTGTACTTTGTGTTTTGCCTAAGGTGCCGCAGTGGCTAAGACCAGCTTTGCCTACCAGTTATTTATTGTAATTTTCAGCTTCATCTAGGCATTGGCATAGCGGCAACATCTGATGGCTGAAATTGTGATTTGAAACTTGCTGCTTTTTAAATTGATAAGCATACTTTATCCAGCAGTGTAACTAAAACTGATAATACAACCTTATATTTCAGCTAGCTAGAGGATACTTATCAATCAAGAGTCATAGTAAAATTAAAAATAACCTTTTGCATCCATATTTTAGCAGTCCTATATTACTAGTGCCTGGCATGGAGTGGTTGTTATTTCGCTTATCTCGCAATGTGAGGGTCGCTGGTTCGAATCCCTGTCACCTAACATGCTCGCCCTTTCAGTGGCGGAGGCGTTATAATGTGACGGTCAATCCCATTATTTGTTGGTAAAAGAGTATCCCAAGCGTTGGCAGTGGGTGGTGTTGACTAGCTGCCTACCCCTAGTCTATTACTGCTAAATTAGAGACGGCTAGTGCAGATAGCCCTTGTTTAGGTTTGCGCGAAATTCAGAAGTAACAAACATTTAAACATACCCTCCCAGATGTATTCAAATTTGTTACAAACTAGCACACATTTTTTCAGCTTTCAAATAATAACACCTATAATCAAGGTTTTAGAGATTACACTGTTTACAGAAGGAATACTATACACATGGAATTTTGAGTTGTTTCCTTTATCCTAAATGTTTAAATTGCCATTACAAAGGATATCCTAGCTCTCCAAAGACCTAAATCCCGATAAGATGAGATGAGCGAACCCTCCCAGATCTCGATAAAGAAGAAGATCTAATTATTGAAGAGGAAGAGGTCTGTATTGAACCTGGTCCTCTCAAGTCACGCACAACAACCAAACACCGACAAAGACCAGACTTAATTGTTGCAATGTTCCCCTGGTAGGTCATTAGTAAGTTTAAAGATTTATAACGCTAAAATTCAGCCTCAATTCCTTGTGGTGAACAGAGCACAGGTAGCCGATTTTGTAGTTTTGCGCTAAGAAACAACAACAACAAATCTCTGCAGTGCTGGAATATAGGCACTGTTTATTCTGGCATGCGCTAAAGCAATACGTAGTGACAACCAATAAATGTTAAAGATTTTGCCATCGTCACAATTTAGAGGAGTACAGTAATGGCGACGAACAGACGAGTTTGGTTTTTAAACGTTTGTACTTTGTAATATTCAGTAATTTTGTTAATAAACTTTGAAACATTTAACTTAGCATGAGCAAAATGTAAAAACAATGTTTCGGGGAAAAGGATGGTTTTCAGGAAGTTTGTGGAAACCCAAAAATCCACATTCTCTAGAACAGTTGAAGTGAGTTAAAATTTTTAATAAAATTAAAACTTAAAAAAGGGAGTTATGCTGTTGAGCCTTAATAAAGTTATTTCGTGTTACTGATACTCTCGTACACTTTACAGTTACAAATATTGATAATATTGGTGTGGTGATTTCAAAGATGTTGGTAATACTAACTTAATGATTAATCATTGAGTATACTTCAGTCTGCAGTTAATATTCTCTAGTACTAGTACTATACAGTATTAGGCTTATTAAACGTTAAAACAGATTTAATTATTACTGTAACTTGTAAGTGTAAAATTGTGTATATATCTTAGGTGTCTATATGATTATTGTAAAAAGTAATAACAATTTTGGGTTTACAGTGCGTTTGTCAAATAGTAATACCAATAGTAATCTATTACTAGAATCACTAACTGAGTAAGGAGTAGGCAAATGATGTCACATTGACTAAAAACATTAATTATCACTATTGCTCAGACATTTTACAAATATAATAATTATTAATTTAGTCCATACTATTCTGATCTGATGAACCACATGAACTTCACTATTTGATTGTTTCTGTAGGATAGTTTATTGCATACTTTTTTAGGGTGTCAATAAATAATCTGTGTGGTATTAGTATTATAGACATGTGATGGATTAATTACATTTGAGCTAATGAAATGGAATATACAGTGATAAACTGCTAATAACTGAAGCAGAAAACATAATCTAAACTGATTGTAATACCTAAGTATAGAAAGACAACTTTTTATTTAAAGGTATGATGTATAAAAGAATTATTGTACGTTTAATGTACCGAAACACTGAAAGTACTAATACTATGTTAAATGCGTTTTGGGCACACACACACACACACACACACATATATATACCTCCATTGTCACTTGTATGATGTGAATGTTAGAGATTCTTGGTATGATTTTTGTAAGAAGGAAAAGGTAACCTAATAACCAGACTCGTACTTTTGTACTGAGATAAGTAAGTGACAATCCTAACAATACAATTCTGAACTTTATTTATCTGCAGTAAGAGAAAAAGGTTTAAATTTATTTCTTAACATTATTGTTAAATCTGAAATATGTGTGGCAGGACCTCTAATAGTGTTGTAAAAGTTTATGTACAATTATTATAAATTAAATACGTGTGAGATGTTTGAATGGAATGTGGTATGAAACTTAATAACTGAAACAGAGGTAATCATACTTTACCCCTTAATTGCAGCAATATTGTTTATTTCTTGCTCAGAACTTTTTAAAATTTCGTTACAGTATTGTAGTTTTTGTATTGTAATTTCAAAGCCACTAAAACAGGTTGTTTATGATTTCATTGTAGAATCTTTTACTATGTAATATCATATTTATTCTTATTTCACTAACATTCAAAAATTGATTGTGATATTTTTAGGTCTGCTTCTCTGTGTTGAGTAATTTATTAATCTTGACATATGTACATGTAGTGCAAACTTTCAGGCATTCGGTATTTAAAACTTATTTGGGATAAATGTTTTGCTTTCTTTGACATTCAATACTTTGGCTTTTGTGGGAAGAAAATTTTGTTGTACAGTTGATCTTTTTTTTTTAAGTTTACCATAGCTAAGTAGTTATATAAAGCTGCAGAAGCAAACCAGTGAATATCAGAGAAACCCCAGGATTTATACCAAAACTTCTGTGAAAGCACTATTTTGCAGAGAGATGTGGCAGTCATAAGATTTTGTCATGTGATCTACAAAACATAACCATTAGAAAAGTTGAAGATTCTCCTGGAATGCATTATATGTGTGACTAAGGCAAATATATCTATTAAGCTGTATAGGGGAAAAAGATCAGTACATGCGATAGATTGTACAGAACAACAGAGATATTATGCCAAGGCTCTTTGACACAATGCCGGGAAGGGGATGATATTATTATTATTATATACATAATCTGTTTATACCATGAGAAGGCATGTTATATATTCTTATAAAAAGCCACCAGAACTACCTAACATTACATACAACAAGGGACCATTTGCTCCTCTGAGTATTCTCTACCACACACACACACACATGTATATATATATATCATACATATATACAGAGTGCAGATAGCCCATTTTGTAGCTTTGTGCTAAGAAACAACAACAAATCACTGCAGTGCAGTATTATAGACCCTACATGTCTAGTCAGTACAGAACTGTTTATTCTGTCGTGCACTAAAGCAACACTGACAACCTGTGTCCTGTTGTCTTCAGTATACAGCACAAAGAAATCAAGGGCCATTATCCTGTTGATCCCCTGTATAATTTTGTAAACTTATTGAGATTGCTTGTTACCTTTCTTTTATGAAGAGAAAATTAGTTAATTGATCTTTAACTTTATATGATAACCTCTCTATCCATAGGATTATTCTAATAGCCCTCCTCTGAATCAATATCCTTTCTTAGGTATGAAGATCAAAACTTCATATATTATTTCAAGTGAGGCCTAACTAGTGATTTGTACAAAGATTTAAGTACTTCTTTGGACTTGTAATCAATGTCTAAATATTTTCTAAGACTTTCAATTTACTACTAGCAATAGAGTGACTTGTCTACTACACTGTGTCAAGATCCTTTTCTTCAGTTATGCTCTTTGGTGGTTTACTACCTATATTAAAAATGGGACTCAAATTTTGATAACTCACCTGCATTACTGTGCATTTGTTATAATCAATGACCATTTGCCAACTGACTGTCCAACTTACCAATTGTTTCAAATCATTCTGTAAAACTTAACATTCTTAATAAAATAAGTAACATCTAACAGTTTAATATCATTCAAAAGATTTTGTAATTTACTACATGTAACATAACTTACAAACATCAAGTGAAAATTTAATCTTTTAGAGCTTTGCATGTCTGTCATTGGGAAAGGTAAATATTTAAATCCACCCTTTTCTTTCAAGAAATCCTTATTTCCCCTCTTAACCTTATATAACTTTTTTTTAGATAATGAGACTAGAACTGTATACATATTCCAAGTGAGGCCATACTACTGAGTTATATAGAGAGATAAATCCTTTTTTACACCTGTAATTAATATGACTATAAATACATCCTAAAATCCTATTAGCTTTACTACTAGCAACAGAGCACTGCTTCAATTATTTGAATAACGTATCCACCACTATGCTAAAATTATTTTCTTCAGTCACATTCTCACCTGTATTAAACATATAACTCAAAAGTGCAGAAAGCATTTGACAAGGTGCTACATAGAAGGCTTGTAAAAATTATCTCTATAAGTGTGGAGAATAAGTTAGCAAATTGGATAGAAGAGTCACTGAATGGAAGAAAGCAGAGGGTTGTTACAAATGGAGTTCGGTCAAACTGGATTAATGTCACAAGTGAGGTATGTTAGGGTTCAGTTGTAGGACCTTTGCTCTTTTTGATCTACATCAATGACATAGATGAAGGAATAGTCAATAAATTACTTAAATTTGCAGATGATATTAAGGTCTTGGGTGTTGCTAGCTGTGAAGAGGATGCTGCTGATTTACAAAAGGATTTATATAATATAGTGAGTCGGGCAAATAAATGGCAGATGGTTTTAATTATAATAAATGCAAGATAATGCATGTAAGTTGTCATAATTTGGATGGGAATAACCTTAACAGTGTTATGAGGGGAAGGGATCTTGGTGTAATAGTTGATCAGTCTTTAAAGCCATCCAGGCGGTGTGCTGTTGCTAGGTTGGGCAAATAGGTTGTTTCTACAGAAATATTGAATACAATTCTAAAGAGGTTATAATTTCATTGTACAGGTCACTGGTTAGGCCACATTTGGGATATTGTGTTCAGTCTTGGGCTTCTTACCTTAAGAAAGGTATTGAATTGTTGGAAAAGGTTAAGAGAAGGGTTACTAAAATGGTGCCTGGGATGGAGGGGTTCATACCAGGAGAGGCTGAAATCTCTCAAATTGTTTTGAAAAAAGAAGAGCAGTTAAGGGGTATCTGATTGAAGGGAATTGATAGTGTTGATGCATCATCTTTTTTAATATTTAACAGTGAAAATATTAGGACACAAATATAAATTTTGGCAATTTAGGAGTCATCTTCAGACAAGACAGTTTCATTTTTCTAACAGAGTGGTTGGCCTTTGGAATGAGTTGCCTTTGGATGTTTTAGAAGCAGTAAATATAAGTGAGTTTAAAAAAAAGCTTGATAAGTATATGAATGATAAGGGCTGCCTTTAGGATTTTTTTAAAATTATTTTAATCATTCTAGAGGATGGAACAGCCGAGATGGACCAATAGGTCCCATGTTGTCCTGAAACATTATGTTATGTTATTACCTTGTGATTACTGTAATTAAAGGTCATTTGTCAAATATGTGTCCAATTTTCCAATTGATCCAAATCATTCTGAAATACCTCAACCTTATCAAAACAAGAGAGTTTACTAATTTATTATTTACTTCCCTATCAACATCATTATTGTATAAGAAAGAGTGATGGCCCAAGCAATGAACCCTGAGATAATCCATCGGTGACAAGGCTCCAGTTTGCCTAGACTTTAATAACAACAACCTTTTATTCTCTCCTATACAGTCACCCTACCATCCAAGTAAATAGTTAATCCACAGTCCCTACTGATGTGGTTTTCTTAGGTAATCTTTTGTGTGGCAGCTACTCAAAAGCTTTTAAAAATCTAAACACACCAAGTTCACACCCTTTCCGTCATCCAGAAAACAAATAAGATCTACAAAAAAAGATAACAGATTATTAAAACAAAATATTTTTTTGGCAAATCCATGATAGCTTTCATTTATGATATCATATTTCACTAAATTATTATCACATCCCTAGCTCTCCTATAGTTCTGTAAATTTTCTAAACTATCTGTCAGTTTATACTTTCTAAACATATGGTTTATATTCCTATTTTGTACATTATTAATAAGCCAATTAGGTTTGATTTTTGATATTATCATTTTCCTCTTTCTTTTTTTTTTAAGGAACATATCTATTTTGAATGAAAAGCAAGTTTTAAACATGTCATAAATCTGTCCCACATATTGCTTTTCAACTCATTGTCCCACTTCACTATTAATAAATCTATTCTCTTGGCCTCAAAATTGTCTTGAAAATTAGTAACTAACATTTCATTTCCTTTTATCTCAACTTATTTATGCAGTAATCACTCTTACCAAGATGTTTCTTTACCTGTTGAAATCATATCCTCATTAGTCATCTTGGATGGAAACTGTTGTGGTTGGTTCTTTTACAGTTTGGTACATAAAACCATAAATTATCACTTCAAGAAATCTCTCTCTTCTTCATTATATAACTGCGTAAAACCCAAATCAAGGTGTTTTAAAAGTCTCCATAATTATTGCATCAGTATCTTATTAGTATTGACCTTGGTCTCATTATACAATTTCTCATTTACCCCTTTTGTCTTTAGGTGGCTTATAACAATTGCCAATTAAAACCTTTTTCCCTTGAAACCCCTGATTATAACCCATATAGATTCAACTTCATGACTACAATTTTTTGTCTTCAGTAGCAAGAGGCTGCAGTGCATTCCTTATATAAAGAACCATCCCAACTCCTCTCTTTAAAAAGTCCATCATTGTTAAATAAATTATAAACTGGACTTTTAAAATAATTATTACCAGTGTTTTCAAATTTAACCCAATTTTACTAATTCCCATATATCTTCCATTTCAACTATAATCCTCAATTCCTTTACTTTGTTCCTAATACATGTATACGACTCCTAATATAAGAATAATGGTAATAAAGTTTGTTCTTGATCTTATCTTGTTTATCTTTATATCTGCAAACTTATTACTAAAAATAGTATTTAACTTGTGCTCTGAATCTCGTTTTTACACCTCTTTGATGTCCTAGTTATCATATTGATTTGTATATTAAACAATTCCCAAGTTGCTTCATGTTTCAATTTTCTGAATACGTAACATCTTTTATTAAATTTTTCAGGTTTTTCCATTCTTGGAAATAATACGTGGTTCTAATTTTTACTGCAATTTCCCAGTACGTACAACTGTATTTGAAAATGAAAAACTGTATTCAAATTTTCATCTTGAAATATTACAATTTTATAACAATATAATTAAATGACTTTTTTATTATCTAATAACAAAGGCATTTTTATTAAGGGTTACACACTTCATTACCATGCCTATTTTAAAAGATTTTAGAACACTGACATCAGTACATTAATCTCAGTATCTATCAAATTAAAAAGTAACTTATTAGTATTATTGTCTTTTTATGTTTTTTGCTTGAGCTTGAACTTTATTCTTTACAGGTACTTGTATCATCTGTTCTCAAAAAACCAGGTTGTAACTGAACAAAATAAAGCTCTGCTTGTCGAAACACTAAGGTCTATTGCTGAAATCTTGATATGGGGTGACCAAAATGACAGCACTGTTTTTGAGTGAGTAGTAAATTTATTAAGTGATCTCTTTTTATGAGGTAATATTTTAATTGTTTTTAGACTACACACTGACAAGCTGGTTTGTATTCAAATGACAATTTTTTTAAAATTAGATAAACTGAATGATCTGTACTTTATTAGATTAAGAAATTGGTATTGAAAGTTTTAGTAAAGAAAAATTAGGTTATAGTTCAGGCTGTTCTTTTTCCTCTTACATAATGTAATTTTGCAAACTTAGAGAGTGAAAATCATTTTCTAAACAGAACTTGGAAATTTGACTTAGGTGTGAGATATTTTTCATATCAGAGATAGACTTTTTTGTAATCTGAGTAAGATTACACTTCTCATGAAGATATTCTTTTTTATTAACATTTAGCTGGCCCACATTTAACCCTTTCCATACGGGTCACGAGTCAAAGGCCATGTCATCATGTTTGTTGACTCGCATTCAAAATCTTATTGAACTACTATTTTATGAATTTATGTCAATAAGATTGGTATCAAACTGTAGATTGTAGTTCAAATTTTAGTATTATACTTTGTTAAATTTTTAATCTAAAAGTAAATATTAAAAAAACACACCTAAACATCAATTTTTGTGTGTCAAGTGGTAATATTGAATGCAGCACTGGTTCGAAGTAAATGTTTTGTGATGTTAGAATACAAAGTCTATAGTTTTGTATGAATTATGAACTCAAATTAACAATATTGACAAGCTAGAATATAAAATAAGAACCTTCTATCTTTTCTATTTGCTGAGATATCACTCATGTACCGAATCAAACATAGTGGCCCTGCTAACTTCTTTCCATTTTTGAAATGCTTCCTCATATACACTTACTTCTCTCTATGACATGTGAGTAACCAATCAAAAGCTCAGAATGTCCCTTAGTATTACAACATCATCTATTTCTTTCAATACAAAACTTCAAGGTGGTGAGTCTTTTTGACTGCTCGAAATTTCATATTTTTTTTTAAACCCAAATACACCTTAGATACTAAGCTTGATAAATTATAGTGGAATTCTATGGTATAGATATAATAATTTATGATGCTTGGTTATTTCAACTGTATATACAAAAGCCTAGAAAAAATTATTTCGTTTCACATCCTCCATGTGCAAAATTTTATAAGGCTTAGCAACCTACGACAAGCAGCAAACAAGTTTGATGGTCGTAACTGGAAGAGATAATTGTTTGCTTTACTTCTTTATTTACTGTTCTATATTTACAAAAAATAAGTTTAAGAACTTATTTGTAAATAGTAATAATGTATAATAATTGCAATGTGACAGTATTTTACAAAATACTAGTCCACTAAAACACAGACAAGACAGGTCATTTTATAAAGACTAAAGGTCAATTTAATATTATTGAATATGGTAACAAGAGTGCACATGTGCTGTGTCATTGTAACTTCTATATTGTTAGTCAGGCACAGCTGAAAGATCAGTATAATAAAAATAATAAATATATATAAGTGTATAATGTTATGAGATTTAAACTATTTAGTCTAAACATTTGTGTTTTCTTGTTATAATATGTAGTCATTCTAGAGTGAAAAAGGCATGATTTATATTTATTTCCTAATTTTTTATGGTGGTTACGAGATCAGTCAAATCAACTGAACCCATACAGAGATTCATTAATGAAAATAAGATATAAAATATAAAGTTTTTTCTTGAGAAACATTTGATAACCATCTATATATTATAAAGATTTTGCATGTGAAATTTGAAAATACTTTCATGCATCAGAAAATTGTTACTTATCTGCTTGTTTGTTAATTTCCAGTAGAAATTCTTTCAGAGGAACTTCAGCGATACGAGTCCTTTTTTGATTAAACTAGTTTATTATTTCTTGATACAAACATTTAATACACAGTAATTCCACGGTCGATACATTTCTCGTCACTTTAAACTTAACTACTTTTATAATACATGCTATAAATCACAGCGATTCACAATCTCGAAAACACATACTAGCTCGAAACAGAATCGTACATTACCTGGAACTCTCTTAATTCTATCCCGCAGACTTTCTCTGCCAGGCTTATATACTAAAAAAGAGGACGTCCCGAACAAACTCAGTCTTCCCCGATAATTCACGATCAATCGAGAAATTCATCACGTGTTACCAGAATCACGTGACTTCTTCTGTTGTAACAGTATTTTTAATCTTAAATTGAAAATTACTCTGCATGTTGGATAGGCAACATGAAAAAGAAAAAAGGCAAGAGAAAGACATTGCTTAACGAACCTTAATATGCATATGTTTACTGTTTACTGATAATCTGCCAAATTTCATGAACATATGCTTATTAATTTAAAAGTTGTGGCATGAAGACAATAACAAACACAAAGTGGTTACGAGGTCGGTCCTAGGGACCTAGCCCATGCTTAACTTGTTTTCCTAAAATGTCGTTTTTCACTAACAATAAACTAATATCAATAAAATTTGAGGACAAGATATGCTGACCCCTCTAGCTTTCATGGTTGCAGAAACAACTAAACAGAGATAGGAAAAATTTGGTGACAGTTTATTGACACTGTCAGCTTCTTGATTGTCATACTCTAGTTACTGTGTTACTAGAGAATATGATTTGATTCTAAATGCATAAATTCCCAAAGTCTGTTTTATTCTCATGATATACACACATAAAAACCAATCTTTATTTACATAATATCCAATGGATATGTATGAACACATCAGTTTAAATTTTAAAATTATGAAATATATTTTAATGATTTTTTCTTACTGTGCTTAGTCACATGGTGCCCTTTTATTTAATGCCTTTCTTTTCAGGCCACATTGATTATATATGGCTGGGAAACATAATCCTTTTTATTCTATTTTATTTTGTGTTATTTACTTTTTGTATCTTGTATATTATTTATCTGTTTTTATATTCTGAAATTTTTAGGTTTACTTGTTGGTTTTATTTTATTTTAATACTGATCAACTGTCATCCGATAATTGGCTGCAGACAATGAATGTGTAGTTTGGTTCAGGACATTATGGACTCAAGCACCTCAACTTCACCGTCTAATAATTTAAAATTTCTTCCACTGCTGTTGTATAGAAGATCCTTACTCACATTGGTGTATAATTCAAGAAACTATGTTCAATGACTTCTGAATGCTAGTATGCAGTTATACACCACTTATGACTTTATAGATTTTCTAACATTTCTTTTCTTTTCTTTATGTTTTCTCTTTGCATGCATTTCGATTATATTTTAAGATCTTACATATATATATATGTATATATCTACAATAACTGCTGTTATTAAATATTTTTATATTTATTATTTGTAAGATAATTTTAAGTTATTCTTCCTTTATTGTTAAATATTAAACAATAAAAGTATCAGAAAACATTTTCTTTAATTTTATAATTTTGAATATTTTATTTTTGTAAGAACTTTAACTACTAGCAACATTAACAATGCATGTAAGTATTTGAAAAGATAGCAAAAACATTTTTTGTCAATAAGTTATAATGAAATAAGAAACATTTTATAATTAGGGTAATGACATTATTATTTTTTTATTAATGAAGATTTTTGTATTATAATTAAAAGGATGATTTTATATATTTGCTTACTGTTGTGCTTGTTATAGTTAATATTTGTGTAATTTTTGAATTCATGTGTGATATAAGTGTTTGATGTGTTTCAGTTTTTTTCTGGAAAAGAACATGTTGTCTTTTTTCCTACAAATCATGAAACAAAAATGTGGGCGCTATGTATGTATACAGCTACTTCAGACCCTCAATATTTTGTTTGAAAATATCAGGAATGAAACTTCACTGTGTAAGTTGAAATGCATTTATAAAAATTATTAGACACATTTATATATCATAATTGATATGTTTAGTTATTGAAAAAAGTTTACCTCTTTGTTCTTCACACCTTATGTTTCAGATAAGTCTTCTCTGTTTTTATCCAGTATGATAACTTGCCTCTTCTCACAAAACAGCTTTTCTCAATTTGTACTGCCCTCTGTATGTGCAAAACTTTTGCCTACCACTAGCCTTTATACTTCCTCTAATCTCCACATGGTATAGCTGTGTTTTAGCATGCAAATAAGCATGCGCTACACCCTCCTAGTGCATCTGACTGCCTCTGTGCAGTAGAACTCAATCTTCACTTCTTGATTTGACATGACAGTAATCAGTCATTTTTCTTGATGCTTTTTATATTTTAATTTGATGTATGATGTTCTTGAACTTCAAAAATTCAGACTAGAGAATAGATAGATATTAATAGTAAAAACATCTTTGTACAACAAAGAAATAAAAGGCCACTTAAATTGTCAATGAAAGTTTCATGCATTAGTTTTTACTTAAAGCATTGTGTATTTTTATTAGGCACTTCTAATGTGGTGGTAATGAAAATATAGTCTGGAAATGCACTGAATATTATAACAAAAATGAGTTCTGTTATTTTACTTCTTCTTCATTCAGCTTTAATTCCATCTAGTTTTGGGGTCAGCCTCTTGTGTATTAGGCAAGATCTTTTACACTCAAGTGGCTGGTCCCAACAGTAACCCAAAAAGGGTGAGCATGTTTGGGGATGGGGATTCAAACCTGTGACCCACAGATTGCGAGTCAAATGCCCTAACCACCAGGCTATGCCAGGCCTTGAGTTCTATTATTTTATTATTGATACGTAACATGTTTTCCTCTACCACTGTTTCCTGAAAGACATTCAGATAGCTAAGTGTGAGCATATAAATATATTTATGCTCATACTATAGATATTTTTCATTAACCACCTCCCAAAAAACGTACATCATGTATAATAGTTAAACGAACCACCTAAACGTCACGTTAGTGTAGCCTATATAATGTGTAAAGTTTAGTCTACTCTAATCCCTTATAGTGATAGCACATGATGACACACACATTTGGTATGTAATGCTGTTTGAATACAAGAAGGGGAAACAATGCCTCTATAGCCAAAAATAATATCAAAGAAGTTTATGGAAATGTTTTGAACGTTCGTAAGTGTCAACGATGGTTTAGCAAATTTCGTTCAGGTGACTTTAGCCTTAAAAACTGTGACGGCAGGGGCCAACATGTTGGAATTGATATTGATGCTCTGAAGATGCTTGTTGAGTCTAACCCAAGGCAACACACTCATGAAATGGCCCTGAAATTGCATGTCTCTCATGAAACAATGCGTAAACATCTAAAGAATATGGAAAAATTCCATAAAGAAGGTGTTTGGGTGCCTCACGAAATCTCTGATGATCATCATTTCCAATGTGTGAACATTGCCTCATCTCTTCTGGCGTGTAATGCATGGGAA
>NW_013667383.1:203112-222528 GCF_000517525.1 Limulus polyphemus | reverse complement strand
TTGGAATTGATATTGATGCTCTGAAGATGCTTGTTGAGTCTAAACCAAGGAAACACACTCATGAAATGGCCCAGAAATTGCAATTCTTTCAAGAAACAATATGTAAACATCGAAGGAATATGGGAAAAAACCATAAAGAAGGTGTTTGGGTGCCCCACGAACTCTCTGATGATCATCGTTTCCAACATGTGAACGTTGCTTTGTCTCTTCTGGCGCATAATGCGCAAGAACCACTTTTGGACAGAATTGTCACCAGTGATGAAAAATGGATTCTCTATGCGAATATTAAATGCCAAAAATAATGGCTCAGTCCTAGAGAAAAACCACTTCCGACCCCAAAACCTGGACACCATCTGCATAAAGTGATGCTTTGAATTTGGTGGGACATCAAAGGAGTAATTCATTTCAAATTCCTCAATCCACAGTGAACTGTCAATGCAGAGATCTATAGTCAGCAAATGAAACGTTTAAATCAAGCCCTTCATCAGAAACGCCTTTCACTCGTCAATCGGAAAGCTGTTCTTCTCCACAACAATGCATGTCCACATGAGGCACGTTTGATGCAACACAACATTATGGAGTTGGGCTGGGAAGTTCTCCCTCACCCACCATATTCTACAGATATGGCACCATTAGATTAACATCTTTTTCATTCACTGCAACACCATCTTAACGGGTAAACGTATGCAAATGTGGAAGGTGTTAAAGAGGACATCAACATGTTTTTTTGCTTCAAAGCCAAGCGATTTCTTTAATCAGGGCATTAACAAACTGATTGTAAGATGGAGAAGCGTTATCAAAAAGAATGGAGACTATTTCATTTAATAAATGTTTTGTTTTGATATATAAGTTGTTCGGGTTTTTTCATCTAAAAAAAAGCAACATTAATTTCTTCACAACCTAATATATCTAGTAGGAATATTAACTAACTTGTGGCTTTAAATAATGAATTTTTTTTGAGTGTTTGGACAAATCTTTTATAAATATTTACATAAAGTGTTAGAAACCTGACTTTGGTACTTTTAGTAATTCTATTTAAATTCATTTTCTTTTGTACCACAGATTACCTGCTATCTAATAACCATGTCAACTCTATAATAGTTCACAAGTTTGATTTTTCTGATGAAGAGGTAAGTGCTTAATACCTACATTAATTATGATAGTTTTTTTTAACATTTAAGCAATGCTGGAAACAATGTACATATTTATTACTAAGTTTCCATAGTTTCTATTCTCTGTATGTTGCTGCTTTATTGTTTAGGATCATTCTAATTACTTGTTTCTGTATTTACAGGTAATGGCATACTATATATCATTTCTGAAAACCTTGTCTTTAAAGTTGAACCCTCACACTGTAAATTTTTTTTATAATGAGGTAAGGTTTTAAATCCTGTTCGTCAATGTTGTATTTTAATAAAATATATTTTGCTGTATTTGAGAATATTTATTTTAGAAAAAGTCATATACATATTTTCACTTAATGCTTTGGAACTTGTGTACTGTCATTATATTTTACTTAAGATAAACTTTCAAATACATTGCATGGTTTACAGCATAATGATGAATACAATTCAAAATGGGATTTATTATTCATTGGAGAATAATTTGCTCAGCTTTTTGGGGATTTTGCTGTACATTCAACATACCCATGTTTTATCTTTTTGTATAATATAGCATATATTCTTTACTAAAACAAGTTAATTCATATAAACAAAACATTCTTATCCGTATATGCTGTATTGATATTTTCATGTCTGTATAGACTTAGTATTTTGACATCACAGACATCTAATTTTAACCAGTGCTGCATTCAACATACCACATGACACACAAAAATTGGTATTTAACTGTGTTTTTTAATATTTACTTTTAGATTAAGAATTATAATCTACAGTTTGATACCAAACTTATTGACATAAATTCATGAAATTGTAGTTCAATAAAATTTTGAATGCGAGTCAGCAAACACGATGACATGGCCTTTGACCTGTGTCCTATCTGGAGAGGGTTAATAAGCAAGCCCAAGTATGGCCTCATGATTAATGTATCAGATTGCTGGTTAAAGGGTGTTGAGTTTGGGATGTGGTGCTACCAATTATGCATAGAAAATACAGCTGAGGGTGTATAATAAGCGTGACAGTAATTTCACTATTTGGTTATGAGTAACTACTTTAAGTGGCAGGTGCTTCTGACTGGTTGCTTTCCCACTGTCTGCAATTCAAAATTAGGAATAGCTGTGTCTGAACCATTGAAGTCTCTCAATCTGGGCATAAGGTGTCATTTGGTACTTTTGTCTCATATCAGTCTGCTTTTCATCATAAAATCAAATTTTTTGAAAATAATTTTCATCAAATAATGCCTTATTCTTATAGTAATCTTCTGTTCTCTGTTTTAAAAAATCTAATTTATTCTTATATTACATACAACAAATTTTCATATTTTAGATCATAAGTTGTCTTAGAATTGTTTTGTTTTCTCACAAAATTGAATGTTCCAGAATAACTTCACCTTTAGTAAAGATGTTTTTATATTGAGTAAAGAATTAATTTGTTTTTACTATTACACTCAAAGTTAATTAAATATTCAGAATGATCTGATTATAATCTTGGAAGAAAATCAGTCTGTTTTACTAGATTGCTGTGCATTTACTTATCAACTAATAATCAATATTACAAAACAATTAAGATTTAGTTTTTACTAACCTAAAGATATTTTCAGATTAAGAATTTATTGTTTTTAATTTAAGATTTGAAAAAATTATTAAATATATTTATTTGTTAAAAGGAAAATATGTTTTTGCTTTTTCTTTTCACCCATGGAAATATTTGGTGCACAGTGAACATTTCCTAATAATGTTAAAAATCAGATTTTACATTTACCCGTACTATTTCTTCATTTTTACATAAATATTAAATATTTTTCAAATAACCTTTTGTATTCTAATGTTGCCAAATCTACGAACAATTACTTTACAAAAATTCACATTTAAATATTACATACTTTTCATTTTGGTTATTTCCATATGTAAAAATATTTTCCTAGACAAAATTGGTAATTAGTACTTTTCACCTTCTTTCATACACTGATTCTTTTAAGAAAACAATATCATAAATGTAATTTTATTTGAATAAAGTTTTTTATCCCCTTTACAACAGCTGTTAGACATCTAGGATTAATAGGTCTATATTTGAAATGGAGTTTCATGCTCTGTTTGCTTATAAATTGTTTTCTAATATAAAACTGGGAAATTATTGTTATCATACTCATATTGATCACCTTTTCAGTTTATTTTCATAAAAATCAAGCAAGCATGTAATGATCAGTCATTGATCTGAAATGTAAATAATTGATCATTCAGCCTAAGCTGATCACTTGGTAGATGTGGTTTTGTATTTTTGCCGATAATGACATTCCCATAAACAAGAACTATGATCAACAAGGAAAAACTGGCACCTATGTTACATGCTTAAAATTCAGAGTTGATAAAGTACAGAGTTACTTTTGTCACTCTCTTGAAAGAGTTATTTTAAGGGTAGCCTTAACACGTTTGCTGCTGCAGAATGAATTAAGTATAAAAAATTATAAACATTCAAGAAGTGCCAAGGAGCAGTCACAGTGTCCAAAACTCGTATGCCACAAGAGAAATTTGGCTTTCAAACATAATTGTCTGTGATCCACTAATGTGTCATGCAGTCTATAACTAAACGTAATTTGTGACCCACTGATGGGGCACATGGCAGCGAACGTGTTAATGATTTAGGTCCCTCGAAGCCTAATAAGCATATGGATTGGTATTATTCTGCTAGGCTAAAATCAAGATCCATTGCACTATGATAGCACAAAGGTTTGTAGACTGTGGCTCCTGTCATCTGTAGCATTAATGGTGCCATTCTTTAGGATGTAGGGGTTGATAAGCTGAAAAATATTTATTGGTGCTGTAGTCGTATTGCAACCACTGCTTTATGCATTACATTCCTGTAAGAAAATTGGATGGACCTGGTTTCATACTCTCTCCAAATGAATACAAGTCTGTTATCTGTTATAATATATAACAAATTATCATGATTTTTAATTGTTTTTCAGTGTAGGTGGGTTTTTTTGGTATTAAGTTTACAAATATTGTAAACCTCGCTAGGTTTTAAATGTCTGTCCACTCCAACATTAGAGAGAGATAGACATTTTCAGTGTAGACACAAGTATCATTTTGATGTATTCTTCTAGCATACTAATGATTTTCCATTGTACACTGAAGCTATCAAGTTTTTTAATCATGGTGAAAGTATGGTACGAATAGCTGTTCGAACACTAACACTTAATGTATTCAAAGGTGAGTATATAGCCTCATAGAAATTTTGATAGATGAGCAGAGAGATAGATATGTAAATGTTCCTTTATTTTTATATAACATTTTTTTTAAATATAGAAAAAGTATTTCTTAACCTTTTGAAGCTATTTCATTCATATTTGCAAATTAAAGTTTGTATATTCTCTTTATCTAATTGCTCTGGCAGTTTTTAGAAACTAAGCATTTTTTTAAATGTCTAGCTATACATCAGGGCCGAAGTTCTATATCATAAGTATAACTTATATTCCAAATGTAAATTCTCAGTTTTTAGGCTTACAAGTAATAATCTAGAAGAAATCACTCATATGTGGAGTGTATGTCATAGCTGAAAACTCCTTACATATTTCTGTGTATAAATTATTTTTCATCTCTGGTCATCTTTCTGTTGACATTGAATGTAACTGCATGTTGTTATTAACCATGTAGATGCATACTTTTTCAGTGATGTCATGCTCAAAATAAGATAATTCAGGTTAAGAGCTAAAATTATCATCAGCTTGCACAAGTTCAATTGTCTCTTCAAGTGTAAAAACTGGAGCAGTTTGATGCCATTTTGGGTCTGTTTTCTCATAAAAAAGTAAACAGTTTTTATCTGCAAATGTTATTGATGCTTTGAATAGCAACATACACCATCTTGAATATGAATTGGTCGCTGGGATTTTCATCTGTACAGATTGGGATTTGGCTATTGATTTTTGTAAGCTCAATTTGCATTTTTAGCAGGAAGTTCAAACCACATTATTTGGTTGCTGTATGATGATGATGATGGATACTCTTAAAGCGTTAAAAATTATTTGTATTCCATAAAAGTAATACCAAAATTACCATGTTTTATGTAACCTAAAAAACAAGTGGAGACAAAATGTCATTTGCTTATAAATTTATTCAGTGAACAGCTATAACTGTTGGGCATTTCATTTTGAGTTTTAATTCTACCTCTGTCTAAACAGATTATTGTGCATATTAATTATTCCTAGTGTATCTGGACTTACTGGTGAACAACATCTCATTTCTTGACATTTTGTAGCTTTTCAATGGTAACTTTTTTAAAATAAAGTCAAGTTTAGTGGTTCTAAGTTTATTCTTTTTTTTTACAATCTTTATTTGTCAACTCTTTCTATAATTTCACATCTTATTTGTTCATAATAAGATTTATAACTTAATCTCAATTACATTTTTTCAGATATTATGTTTCTCAAGTTTTAAAGGATTTAAAATGTTATTATGTTAAAAGTAATAATGAATTTGTTTGGAAGCTATTTATGTTTTGCCTGAAAATACCCTAAATAAGTTTCTGTTTCATGATTTTAGTCCAAGATAGAGCCATGCTGAAGTTTATTAGGAACAAAACTGCTGCTCCATACTTCTCCAACTTAGTGTGGTTTATAGGAAACCATGTGTTAGAGCTTGATAACTGTGTGAGGATGGTAACAGAGTAAGAAAGTTTTTGTTTATTTTATTATAAGACTTTATAGCCACAAATATTTATAGAAATATCTTTCTTGGATCCTCTAAAATAAACCAGTGTTGCCAGTTTTTGTTAACATATGTTTAAGGATCTCTGAAATGTAATCAATTGTAATACTGTATATCCTTATTAAACAAGTGACTGGTTATATGGGAGAATATAAACAATTTAAAGTAGAAGGTGTTTTTGCAAATTTTTGGTGATGTTATAAAAATAGACTAATAGTTTTCTTTTGAGTTTACTTACTTATTATAAGCATTAGTTTATTACAAGTTATAGCTTTTACAGTAAGGAAGAATACTTTTAAAACTTGTACGATGTTTCGATCACTGGGGCCACCAAGCTCAGGTTCACAACTTTTAAAGGTAAAGAAGGTTCTGGTAATTATTGAATGTTGTTTAATTATTAAAACCTTCTTTATCATTAAAATTTGTGTACTTGAGAACGATAACACCAGTGATTGAAACGGCATTCCTGTTTTAAAAATATTCTTTCTTACTGTAAAAGCTGTAACTTGTAATAAAATAATAAAAATAGTCTTTGTTTTTAGCAGTATTTTATTTCCTGTTCATTAGACACTAAGATGGATTTGCTATTTTTATTTCCCTAAATACAGTTTACAATTACTGTTCTCTAGGTACCAAAGCCGATTGCCAGACTTTGTTGCAGAACACCTTGATCATCTGCACTACCTAAATGACATCTTATGTCTTCATATAGATGATTTGAATGATGTTCTCACAGACCACTTCTTAAACAGTTTGCTGGTTCCTTTGTATGTCTTCTCTCTCACTAAAAGACGTCGACACTCTCAAACAGAGGTTAGTGCTATGGTTGTGGAAGAAATTATCCATCTCTGTGTAGATGAAAATATTTTTAATTGAATTGCATCTTAACTCCAAGTTTTGAAAATTCATCGTTAGGAATATTTTGTTCCTAATTTTATGAAGAAAAAAAAAAGGATTGTTAGTTCACTGTTCAATTCTTCTATTTTCATGAACTCTTGAAATATTTATTTCAACATATATTACATATATTGAAGTTCCTTGTCTTGAAAAAATCATGCAGTACATTTCACGTAATTACTTTATGGTGTTTTAAACTCTGAATGCATTGTTAGAGCTTGACTATTTATTTTTCACCATACTTTGGTAGACTTTACTAGTTTTAAAAAAATATATACGTATGATATTAGGAAACTGGACTTAAACAGTACATTATCAGATATTTAAAGCCTTTTTCAAACACTGATATACACTATTATATTTAATACTTTAGTGTTTTTACTAAAATCCAGTGTGTGTATTAATGAAAATTATAAAAGAAGGAACAAAAATACATTCTTAGTCATTTCTAGAGTAGTTAAATATATGTGACAAACATAGGTGCTGTAATAGTTTTGCTGCTAAGGCCTGCTGAGTAATCTTGTGGTAAAACGTAATTTGTTGAAAACTTGTTTTTAATTAAAGACAGTGTCAAAATGTTTCTCTTAATATTTTTTTTAATTTACTAACCTAAGTACGCATATGTGAAACATTATTTAACTATAAGGAGGGTGTTGAGTGATATTATTAAATTCCAAAACATACTTACCTCTGCTGACACTATAGCTATTTCTTGATCTCTAGGGTTTCAACTCTTTGCCCATCTAAGCATTGAAAATGCTTGCTCCAGTCTTTTATACCCCATTCGAGTGCCCTTGGCAAATTATAATTTCCAAGGTTCTCCATCAGCTTCAATCACCTTCTATCTAGGTACTGCATATAAACACTCATTCAGATAATATAATCAGTTTTTCTCAACAAAGCATTCAGCACAGGTTTCTATAAATAGGAGTGTTGTGATTATTCACAATTTACATTGTGACTTTGAACGTAGTTTGTGTTACTATGTTTATATCTTCGTATATTTATAAATTACTTTAATAATAATAATAAAAAATAATAATGATAAAATACACACATATCTACGAGTACGAATTCCCGATTTAATGTTTCTATAACAGAGACTATTCAGACCTTTCCTCTTCCACCTCTGTTATCTGGTATTTGTCAACGACCAGGGGAGGGGTCCTCTCAGTCAAAGCTGTCGGTGATATGACCCATAGTGAGATGGACAAATATATGCTGACTAAGGGGTTCTGAGGCCACTTTTGCAAATGACCCGGACCAGCTGGGGGGAATCCTTTTACTAGGTGGGCCTCAACAGAGGATCATTTTGATCAGCCACCTCCAGCCCCTTTTTCTTCAGTTGGTTACTTGGGTTTGTGAGGTTTTGGGGGTCTCTCCTATTGCACTTGACTCTCCCCCTTCCTTGTTGGCAGCAAGTGACTACATAGTTTTTCCTCCTTCTCCTGATATTGCTTCTCATGCTGGGAGATTTGCTGCTTTAAACAGATCACAATTTTTTCGGATTCATCTTACTCTCACGACTGTCCTGATATAGTTATCTTCGATCTAACTTTTGTTGGAAGCTTATCAATGTCCCCTTGGCAATTTGAGTCAAACTGTCTTCAGTTCTTTCTCTGATTTCCTGGCTGGTCTGTTGATGAGATTTATTGGGTAGCGATTCTTTGTTAAAAAGTGTTTGTTTACCGTCTTCTGCCTTTGGGGAGTTATGGGAAGTGCCTTTTCTCCATCCCATGTTATTTGCTGGAGTTCCAGAGATATTAGAATCACGATTTTATTCAGTTTGTTTACATTCTTCTTTTTTGTCATTGACTTTTTGTCTTTCTGGCACTAATTTGAGAGTGTCGGCTCTTGATTTTTCCCGGCCCTCCTCCTTCAGTTCCCAGGTCTATTGGTTCTCATATTTGAGTCTGTCCATATTTTCGAGGATTTTTTGGCTCGGACGAACCTTCAACAACAGAGTCAGTGTCTATCCCATTTGCGGGGGAGCAGGGATCCACGGGTATTCCATGCTCTGAATTCAGGGTTGGTCATTCAGTTTACATCATCTTCACCTTTATCTGCACAACCTGTTGCCTTGTCACCTCCAACATATTCACAACAAGTGGAGCTTCGTTCTCAGGCTCTAACAGAGTTATAGTCAAAACGGACAGTAGTAGAGGATTGATCCAATTCTTCTTGGATTTTATTCCCATTTATTTGTTGTACTCATGAAGACAGTAGATTGGCGTCAAACCATCGATCTGTCTCGACTCAATCAATTTTAGATCCTCCTTGATTTACTATGGAATCCTTTCTCAACTTACGATGGCACTTTGTGCCAGGGCTCTGAATGACAAAGTTCGATGTTACTGACACTTATCACCATATTCCCATAGCAGAATCTTCCAGGAGGTTTCTCAGATTTATGCACAAGGGTCAGGTTCTGCAATTCAAGGCTCTTTCTTTTGGTCTTGCATCAGCACCTTATGTCTTCTGCAGAGTTTGTTTGAGCTTTTTCTCGTCATCCACATTCCTTAGACCTGTACACACATGATTATATGGATGACTGGAGTCTGCTGGCACCATCCCATCAAGTAGCAGAACAACATTTTCAAATTCTCCTTTCAGAAGCCACAAAAGCAGACTTCTTTATCAGACTGGAGAAATCTATTCTGTCACCAATGCAATATCTTGTCCATCTGGGTGTGTTTCTGGCTTCATACCATGGAAAGAGCCATCAGGCTTTTACTTATGTCTCCTTATCCTACTGCATGGATGGTTCTCTCTCATTCCTTTGGGACAAGCTAATATGGGATCCCTTCAATGATCACTGCATGATTAATGAATCATGCTTTCTGATCGTTTGGATCATCCTATCTCATTACTCAGGAGCAACATCGTCAATTGCAAATGGTGGTTGGATCAGAACAACACAACCCCATTCCACCACTTCGTCCCCGAGATGCATCTGTTCATGTTCACAGACATCTCTCTTCAAGGATGGGGAATTTATCTTCAAGGTCAGGAGTTCCAGGGTAATTGAACAGGAGTCAAGTCTACTGTCCATATCAATGTTCTCGAACTCCTTGCAGTACACAGGGCAATGGTTCAAGGTCTGTCTCTCTTGAAGGGAAAAATTTTCATGTTACATTCTGAGATACCACCAAACACAAATACCCAAATATAATTTATTTAGGAAGCCTGATAAATTACAGAGGATTTTTGTGGTATTGGTATAGTAATTTATAACTTTTTTGTATTCCAAAATGCTTATGTAAAGTCTACAATAATTATTATTTTTCCATCTCCATATTTCAATTTGGACAAGGCTTAGCAAGTATGGCTCACGAGTGCAAACAAGGACTTCATAGCATCGTAAGTAGTAAAGATCATTGTTTTCCAGATACTTTTTATTTACTGTTTTATATTTGAAGAAAAATAACTGACACATAAGTATTTATTTGAAAATATTAGTGTCAGAATTTAAAATAAAAAAAGATATATATATATAACTTTCCTTTTTTCCAATTGTCAAATAGAAAGGCTTTTAGTCATATTTTTTAATAGTATAAATATAAACTATGTTGTTGTTGGGCTTCAGATTCTTCTACCGTAGGTGTCTGTGACTTGTTAGCAATAAATTCAACAATGAATAAACAGCATGCACTTCACTTGTTTTCAAAATAATATATATTTAGAACAAGTTAACATATGTACAATAAATTGTTCAACACACACTATAGATATTATGGACATATCATAAATACTATATATGTAGTTCTCTTCTTCTTGTCAAATATCCACTTAGGCTTATTCAATTATTTTAGAATTTCGGTTGACAAGCCGAACTATCTTCTCTATTTTTATTGCACTAGTATTCTCTGTGATTCACTTACAATTGTGGCAGGAGTTACCATAATCGTTTGGTCTTCTTTCTTTCTTTTGAAGATTGTCTGCTCCTTTTAAGTGCACTCAGGCTGATTCAATTACCTTAGAACCATGCTTTGACAGAATAAGATTATTTTTCATATCTTCTTTTCTACTGTTAGTTTCACTGTAACATATTAAACGTTAGGCCTATCAATTCTATGGTAGTTAACTTCACACCAACTTTATTCTCTCTTGCTAATATTTGTCTACTTCTGTCTGCCTTCTGCTTCCTGCTCATCTCATTCTATTTATATCTTTATCACTTAATCGTCTGTCTGCCTTCTATATCCTTGATGTGAATGAATTATTAACAAAACTTCCTACAATCGTCTGCTTTTGACTCTTATTAGAACAAAAACTAAACAATAATGAAATATTCACTCACAAAAATATATTAATCACTAATATCTAAACCAAATAGTCTTTTATATCATGACAATTAGTTATATTTATATATATGAAAAAAGTGTGAAAAATGAGTAAAGCACATATCTATAACAAAAGCTTTATTATTATTTGCAATGTTTTGGGCAGAAGCCCTTTGTCAGGCAGTTTAAACTTAGACAGAGTCATTGAAGGGTTAAAATATAAAGAGATTCTAAATTACACACGTATTGCATGAAGCATGTTAACAAAAATATTGTTAGAAGGAACATTGTTGACTGGGTTCTATAAATATCCCTTCAATGATTCTGTCCAAGCCTTTTTTCTAAATAACACGGTTTTAAACTGTCTGATGAAGGGCTTCTGCCTGAAACGTTGCAAATAATAATAAAGTTTTTGTTATAGAAGTGTTTTACTGATTTCTTTCATTATTTTCCACATCTTGCAGTTTTTTCTTCTGTGTTTTTTCTAAACAAAACTTGCCACATATGCCAAATGTAAAGAACTTATACACAACTCTCAGCAGAAATATGATAGTGTTTCTCCAGCATTTTCCTCCAGATACTTTCAAGATTGGCCTCAAACATTTTACAGCTACACTCTCCAACACAAGGTACTCTAACCATATATTTTTTCTCCACAATTGCCTTCATAATAATATTTTATCTTTGGGATTTAAACTCCATTTTCATCCTCTAAGTCTCAACAACTCCTGTAATTTTCAAGTAACCAATAAACTCTATAACTGTCCCAAATCCCTTGTTTGCTTAACCCTAATTAGCCTTTAATAAGCAACGGGATTTGAAGTCTAAAAACATGCATCATCTACGCAAGCAACTATGTCTTTCGTATAAACTAGCCGAAGTTGTTATTATCTGTAAATGTATATGTGAACTTAACACAGAATATTTCACTGTTTTAAATACATAGAGCTCAACAAACTAACAAAACTAGGTGTCCCTATAGCCAACTTATTGTCAAACTACAGTGTGAAAAAAGTTGTAACAATTCTCGGTGATCTTCCTCTTACAAAGGCCGAGCTCTCTGTTTTATCAAAAGGGCTTAATTTTGTGCCCACCCGCAACTGACCAGACAAATATTCTTTGAAAGCCGACATGGAAAACTTCTATAGGTCATGTCATTTAAAATATTAACAACACTGTCAATACAATGGAACCTTAACTCCTATCACGCCCGATTTTACCCCAAGGTGACAGCTTTCCCGTTGATTCTATATGCATCGCACAGTTAAAGTAATTCCATCTGATCCTTTCAATTACTGCAAAGATCAGAATCCAAATTGGTCACCACCAGAAGGAGGTTTCCCAATCCTTGATACTTTTATCAACTGCTGTCGTACTGAAGTCAACACTATTAAATTCAATAATACTAATACTAGGCCTAACATCTCCAAAGATGAGCAATTTGCTCTGTTCTCCCAGAAAACCCACAAGGACATTGTCATCAAACAAGCCAACAAAGGTGGCACCACTGTTGTTTGGCATAAATATCTGTATGTTCAAGAGGCTAACAAACAACTAAGTGACTCCACCTTCTACAAACCTCTCTATGACGATCACCTTTCCCATTTTCAGAAACTTATCAAGGATAGTATAGAAGAACTTATCAAATCTAACCACCTTTTGCCAAAAACCTTATACTTCAACACCCCAGAATTGCCTTTTTCTACATGCTACCCAAAATTCACAAACCCAGGTGTCCAGGACACCCCATAGTCTCTGCCTGTAACTACCCCACTGAATTGATCTCCACTTACCTTGACAGTATTTTTCAACCCCTATTAGACACCCTCCCTACATCCGTTAAAGATAGAAATCATGTCCGTAATCTCTTAAACAAGTTTGACTCTACCATCTCCAATGATTACATTTTCACTATGGACATTCAATCTCTATACACTGATGTACCACACAATGATGGAAATGCTTGCACTTAAACATTTTCTAAACTAAAGAAGCAACTTATATCCCTCCACAGACACCATACTTTGGGTGACTGACTTTAAATGCCGTTGATTTTCACATAAAAACATATCAACAGTTACAAGGTTTGCCATGGGAACCAAAATAGGTCCATCCTATGCAAACCTTTTTTATTGGTTATATAGAAGAACAACTTTTCAGTATCTTCACCCACAAACTTCCTACCTTTTTCATCAGGTACATTGACAATATTCTGAGTCTTTTTACTGGACACAAAGACAAACTCGACCTTTTCATTCATTATGCCGAAACTTACCACACATCTCTTAAATTTATTTCCCAAATTTCTAGTTAGAAAGCTAACTTTTTAGACATCACTATTGACATTTCCACATCTACATTTACTACCAATGTACATTACAAACCCACTAACAGCCATTCCTATTTACACTTTAATTCTTTCCATCCCTCTGAGCACAAACACACTATTTCTAAGGGACAATTCGTACATTTAAGATGTCTGTGCTCTGACAACGCTGACTTCAGGTGTAAAGCTAATCACATGACTCTTTATTTTAAACATTAGAACCATCCTGATAACACTATTGAAAAAGCTAAACTTGCCACATTCAGTTTATCACAAGCTGTTTGTTTCCACTCTAAGAACAAACCACATGGTGACAGAGTTCCTTTAGTCCTTACATACCATCCTTTAACCAGACAGATTAGAAGAATTGTTCAATGCAACTTTACTTTACTAACAAGAAATAACACATCTAATGACATTTTTACCAAACCACCCTTAATTTCTTTCAAATGTGAGAAGAATTTGAAAGAATGTCTAGTACATTCCAAATTACAGACTGAAGTGTCTTTACTCGCACAAACTAACGGAACTTGCCCGTGTGGACGAACTATTTGCCTCATGTGCTATTATATCCCCAGTTATTTACTCTCTCAAGTTAAATCTTTAACTATCATGTAAAAGGCCAATTCACCTGTACATCAGTGTGCATTATTTATTGCATTTACTGTACTAGATGTAAACAACTCTATATTGGTGAAACTATATTCAGATAAGACAGATTCCATGAACATCTCCAAATTGTACACAACAGCACCTTCGACCACCCAGTTCCCAAACACTTCAACTCCACGGATCACAACAGAATTGATGACATGAATGTACTTGTTTTATTACATGCCCCCCACAATAAGTATGATCACGAAAGCCTAGAACATAAACTCATATTTAAATTAAATTATCTCGCACCACACGGAATTAATGAACATTTTTCTTTTAAATGATTACAGTTTCCATTAATATATCTTAGTCACCCCTGTTAACTTGACACTGCCTACACATAGTTCCCTGATCATTATTATTTTTATTATTATTAAATGACTATTTTATCATTTTTTGAATTTATGTTTATTTTTTTCAGAGTCCTTTTAATTTCTAAAATCCAATTTCTATAACTTTAATACTTGTTTTCCATTTTAAAACTGTTTATAGAATTGCTTCAACAATTTTCCTTCTAACAATATTTTTGTTAATGTGCTCCATGCACTGTAATGCTAGTTACCACAAGTAAATATTTCAGTTTTGAATTGCCTCTCTTATGTTGCTCAAGTTTGTGGTTTAATTTGTACATTGGACACAGTGCATATAACTTATTATGCAGATTTTTGTTTTGCTAGAAATTATACCCAAACACTGTTTGAGTAGCTTTACAAGCAATTTTTTGGTAGATGAATCAACCTCACTATTTAAAATGCTGAAATAGTATTGAACTTATAATAAATCTTTTTAAATAGTGGCCTCACAGTGGCTCAGCGGTAAGTCTGTTGGTTATAATGCTAAAAATTGGTTTTGATAACCATGTTGGACACAACATAAATAGCCCATTGTATAGCTCTGCCCTTAACAACAAACAAATTTTAAAGTGTGTCTTAAGGATTTACATTTTATTTTGGTAATTGTTCATGCCCTTTTGTTGAAGCCACTGGCTTTCTGTAGAAAGAGAAAATTATGGTTGTTGCATGCAACAGAAGCTGTTGCTATGTGTTTTATAAAGAAAAGTGTACTTTCATAAACCAGAATTTGTTGTCATATTTTATAGTGAATATTGTTTTGCTAAATACACTGAATAACAAAAAGAAACTTTAATTACCATTGGTTATCATTGATCTATGATTACGAAACCAATACATGATGTTGATATATTTATTTTTCTTTTCTTTTTTAATCATTTTATAGGATGACAAGCCACATGTTAGTAGTGTTGTATCTCTGTTCTTACTCTCTCAAGTAAGTCATCATTAGCTAAGGAATTAAAAATTAATATTTGCAAATTTATTACTCTGTTGAGATGAAACCTTTTCTAAAATTACAAGAATATCAAATATTTTACAAGGAAATATAATACCAAGTTTAACTACCATTTAATGTAAAACATAGAAATCATCTTTTATTTCTGAAATATAGAAAGTTAGAGTATAACCACAATCCACCTTAACCAGTTTGGGTGTAAGCATCCTAAAGGATTTCATATCAGTGATCAGAAACAGTGAAAAACAAAGATTTATTAAAATTATTAACATTGTACACCTGAAAAGCTATAAATTTGTGCAGAGGAAAAGAACAATACCATTTAAATCATGATCTTTCATTTATCTGTGTTTGCTTTGTAATAGGATTTGTAATGTGCATGAAACGGTGATACCTCGTTATTACTTTTTGCATAATAATATGAAACTGATTTGGAAAATAAGAATTTGTTATACAAGATCCTTCATTTTTTATAGCTAGAATGCGTTGTATTTTTGTTATTAAAAAAATATTTGAACTTATATGACACAATTGATACTTATGGGACAAAAAGATAACTTTATATTTTCCTATGAAAAAAAAGATAAAAATGAGTAACAGAATCTCAAGTATGAAGTTTTTCTCACATTTATTTCCATTTGTAAATACATTGTTCTACCTGTGACAGAGTACTGTTTATTTTTTATTGGCAGGTGTTCCTGATTATCTCTCATCAGCCATTAGTCAGACAGCTGGCACACACTATTCTGAATAAGGACATGACAATATTTACAAGCAAACCAAGAGAGGAAGTGGCTGCTCATGGTGTAAGTGTCATCTGCATGTCAAATGGAGAATATTTGTATTGTCATAAAAAAAAGTAATACTTTTTTGTGACTTGAAGCATAAGTTTAAAATATCAGAAATTGTGTTTTGGTGATGGCTGTGGCACCTAAAGTATGAGTTAGTAGAATCTAAACCAAATTGCTTTGGCAAATTTTATACTACATTGATGATATTACTTATGTTAAATGGCTCTCAGAATTGCAGAAATATGGGTTATTGATACTAATATCATCACAAACTGTGAGAAACAGCAACAGTTTTTGAGATAAAAGGAAGCGTTTTTAATTTAAATAGTTCCCTAGTGCATCAGGAAATTATGTATTTGTACAGAGGAAAGGTCCAATATCTATTAAGATATGAATTCATTGGCCTACATATGATACAAAGTTTTTCTTTAATATTTCTTGATTTTTTTGGCTTATGTATGGCTGGTAAGTCATTTAAAATAAAATGGAGGGTCCCGTACAAAAAATTGTTTTTTTCTCCCTTAAAACAGAAATATTTACTTTATACATTATGAACAACCTTTTGTATGTTCCACAAACCATAATTTGTTGTCATTGTTTTGTCAACCATATTTTAGGATATATTAACTATATCTGAATCTTGCAAAGCATATCTTCTGTATTAATATCACCAAAATCGAATTAACTAACTTATCACTGAAAATAGGCACTAGCTTTTCTGTTCACTTCTTTTTTGTCCTACCTTAATAGAAAAATAATAAGATACATTTCATCATTTGATATTCTTTGCAATGGTCATACTTCAACTTGCTTGTTAACCATTTCTGAACCAAAAGAATGTCATTGATATTACTTCATTTGTTTTCCTTCTTACAATTGAAATTCTTATTCATATTGGATGAAACTTAGAACAAATTTACTAAGTAGTATCTAGTTTCAGCTTTAAAAAATTCATTTGATTTAATGTTTCTATCCTTTTTTTGTGTTATGAAATACCCAAAATATTAGTTATGAAACATTGTTTTGAAAACAAATTACAAAATGCTTCTTTGTGTCTTACAACTGTTGACCAGAAAGTTCCAGTTTATACACCAAATCAGTTCCAACTTGATATGTTGATTTGTCAGTTATAGTAATCAGTATCTCTGGCTATAAATGGTAAAAAATGCATCAAAGACTGAAAAACGTTTATCGGTGACCATCACTTTAGTCAAGCTAGGTAACTAATTTTACTTACAGTATTATTGGTCAGAACCAACTTATATTTAATATTGTTTCCCTTCAATAAATAATAAGTTACTTATGTGCATTAAACGTTTGAATATCATGACGCTAATATTCAATAGAATGCTTTGCAGTTACCTAGTGTACTCACTAAACCTAACTAGGTTTACCTGATGTCTTGTAATAGAAGAAATTTCTGTAGATTTCAAACATACATACTTTAACTGAAAAGCATTTTCGGGGATGGAATGAACATCTTGAGAACTATAAAAAAATGTCCAGATATCTGGTTTCTTTCAATCTTTTCTAAACTTTCCATTAGATTCTTTTGTTTGTCCTTGCTTGATCTTGTTACTTTCTCATAAAATCATAAATTACTGCTTACACCACTTCAATCACGCTACAATACTCTTAAAAGCTATGTATTTTTTTTACTTTACAATGCATTTGTCACTTCAGCAAACATATCTTCCAACAAATCAAAGGGATATCTTTAGGGGGTAAAACTTCATCCCACAAATTGAAGATACGTGTGTATTCAAACTTGAATTTTAATCCGTTATGAACCTTAATAAAAAAAAAAAAGAAGACTACATTGAAGCTTTGCACATCAGTAGTGCTTGTACATATTTTAATGACATCCTTTTACCTAATTGTCAAGGTTTTCTTGACATTACCAAACAAATTTGTTTATCAGAAATTACTTTGCAATAAATCTCTTTCACTAATAACAATGTACAGTACCTAGATTTGGTTATATCAGCATCATTAATGAAACATTGAAGTTCAAAATTTTCAATAAAACAAACACTTTTAGTTTTAAAGTAATAAACTTTTCATTTTTAAATACAATTATTCCAAAAAATCTATGTTACACATTTACTATATACAGCATATTACAGAATTTCTACATGTCCTGGAAAGCCTGAAAAATTTCAGTGTTAATTTACAGGCCTGGAAAAGTAATTTAAAATGGAAAAAAATATGAATGCCCTGGAAAAGTCATGGAAAACTGTGACTTAATAACATGCACTATCTGATTTAATAACAGCTAATCATTTCTTTGAAAAACTAACTTAATGAAAATGTAATTACTAAATAAAATTTAAATAACTGAAAAGATATGAGGCCAAAATATTGTGGAAAAGTCATAAAAAAGTATTTTTAACCAAGGGTAGGAATTATGTATTAGATATATTATAATTTTTTCAACATTACAAGATTTTACAAACAAAGCAAATAAACTCATTCTAATTTTTCACAAATGAGAATTAACCTCAAGTATTTTGTAATACAGATTCGTTCAATTTTGCAGGAAATTCAGTAATATTCTTGCTGCCCAATTGTAGGCTTCATAGTTTTACTAAATGTTACGGATTTTTCAAAACTATCGTCTAATTCTTTAAGGTAATAAAGAACCACTATACTATTGTGACTCCTATTAGGTTTTACCTTACATTACATTTAAGTTTGTACTACAATGTATAGTAAAACATTACATCATTAAGTTTGTTAGTTTTCCCTAATTATTATATTGTAGTAATAATTTTGTTATCAATGTGAACTTTCTTGAATTGTATTGTGTATAGTATGCAGGTACATAGATAATATTTCTTACCTACTTTTATCTAGTGTGGTGGAACTCTTAAAATTCAAAAGAAGTTTATGAAATTTTAACATGTGCACAGTTCCTGCCATGTGTATAATTTTAATAATGGCAGATTGTTTACAGAAGTTGGCTAATTTCCTTTCACTCTAGTTGTCTGTTGTTCTGAATCATTCCACACTAGTGTTATGTGCAATTTACCATGTAGAAGTGACAACAAAACTTTCACAACTAGCAAAGCAGGTGATGACTGAAGGGTGTAACTTCCATCTGGTATTTAATAATGGAATTACCAAGTGATGTGAGTTTCATATGTGCTGTGTGAGTGAAAATGCTTTTCTGATACTGAATAGCTCACTCAGTTTTAGCAGATTTTATGAGCAATAGGTATAATTTTTCATCCAGCAACAATAGTTAGTTATATGCTATCCTTTCTTTGAGGTTACTTTCATTAACGGTATTGGTTATTATTACTTATTACAACAAGTTTTATTATCATTATT
>NW_013667383.1:194028-202159 GCF_000517525.1 Limulus polyphemus | reverse complement strand
GCTTAAACAAGTGATAACTTTAGATAATTCTGCCATAGTATGGACACAAATGGTTGGTTCGAGTATGTAGTATATCCTCTTTTATTTATTAGTTGTTATTATATTAATTTTATTTTTAATGTTTACTTCGTTATAATAATTATCCTAAACTTTACTAATTTTAATGAAGTCTGGTATGGCCTGGTGGTTAAGGCACTTGACTTGCAATCCTTGAGTCATAGAATCAAAATATGTCACCAGATACACTAATCCAATCAATCTCACTATTTGTTGGGAAAGGGTAGCTCAAGAGTTAGCAGTAGATGGTGTTAACCAGTTGCCTTCTTTCTTGTCTCTCACTTCAAAATTAGGGACAGCTAATGCAGATAACCATCAAGCTTGACAACAAACAAACAGATTTTAATGTTATTATTTTTTATTATAAACATTATTTCTGATAGTTTCTTAGAAGATATTAAACCTCTGATTTAGGATGGACAAAAAAGTTATTAAAAACAATTTAAGTGTGTTGTTCACTTCTTGGAGCTGTGCAGGAATGAAATTTTAAACATTTTTTAATTTATCTTTGTGAATTACACTAAATAAATGTTACAAAACGATAGATTTCATATATTAAAATATTTTTGAGTTAAAATTAACATTTTGACATTAATTTTGAAATTTTATGGATGTGTTTAATAGTCTATGTTTAAATACTTATATTAAAAGATAGTTTAAAAGTGTAATAGATAAAGTAATTTCAATGTCAAGCCTCAGGACACTGACATTTTCTCTACAATTAGGGTAATGTAAACACTGAACCTGGATTTGTGGCTCCTCAGGAAACATTAGAAAAGCTTCTTGAAAATCAGATTCATGCCAAAAGTAAACACATGTTCACTAAAAGTAGTGAATCAAGTTCCATGTCTCTTGATGATCAGACTTTAGAACCTCCTGAGGAGGGAGATGTATCACGTCCACCTTCTCAAGACATGACCTCAGATAGCTCTCTGCAGCATGACACTAAAGATGAAGGTAAAAAGTATTACATTGTATTTTAATTTTTCATCATCTTCTTTTAAGTTATTTAGTTGAATTATGATATTCAATATGTTTGTTTTTCAGAATATTTTGACGTGTATTGATTAATAACTTTTTTTTATTACCAATTTTTCATTTTGTGGAATTAAATTGTGCTTAGTTGAAGCAAAAACAATCATGATATATATATATATATATTGTCATGAGTAGGAACCCTTGTTTCCTGTAAAAAAAAGTACTTTAAAAAAATCATAAATTTATTATTTTTCTCCTGTATACACACATGCACACAAGATTACTTGCACAGGGGTTTGTGTTTTCCATCTATAGGCCAATTTTTTATTTTTGTAACAGTAAAAGGTATTGTGAAAAAAAGGATGTTGTTCATGTTAAGATGTGTATTGGGGACATTAAACCATTTTTTTTGTATTTTCATATCAAACCACCAGATGGCAAAAGTAATTTGCATTTCTATTTCATTTCATAATGAGTTTTTCCCATATGCACATTTTTGTTGACTATGTTGCTATTTATTGGCCTTCTCTGTCCTTAAATCAAAATTTTACATCCTGTTGCTGAAAAACAAAAAGTGCTCTGTGCTTAGGGCTCATTCGTTCCTTATAAGAAGAATGGTTAGACCTTACTGGCTGCCTTCTCTGTAGCTTATCATTTAATAGATAGCCCTTGTGTAGATTTATGTGAATATCTAAAACTATCATCTAGTCAGTTTCCATTATCATTTCATACCATGGTAACTAGGTTTCTTGGAATTTTTTGTGGTGTTTCTCTTATTTGTAGAATGGTATAAAACTTTGTGATGTATTTCAAGTTCCATTTTATGTTTATACTACTGGCGATTTCATGCTTTATTTATTTATTTTAATTGTTTTTACTTGTTAGGTTATTATCTTATCTGAAGGAGGTTTATCTATGATTAAAACCTATACTTTTGTGTTTAAAACTGTTTTGAGACAGTGTGTGACTTTTTGGTAGGTTCTATTTTATTTGTTAAAAATTTTCATGTGATTGAGTGTAAGAAATTAATTTTTGAAACTTCTGAGTGAAAACAGAAGTTGTCAGAACAGATATTATACACTGTATTTAGAAGATTTAGAACAAGGTTTTGTCTCAAAATATCCACTAGTTCTTATCATTCCTTTCATTGGCAAACAAAGTTTTAAACTCAGATATGAAATTCAATAAATAATCTATACTTTTAAGAATTTACTTGGATTTTTTGTGAAGGGTTTATCTATTCACAAAGAATGATTTGTTTTTTTAAAGAATTTTGTACAGGATGTGGTTATATAAAGTTTCTTTACTTGTTTAAAAGTGTTTTCTAGTTTGAGGATTTATTTTTTAATAGTAGATATGATTAAAAATATATAGCTTTATGCCCGATTTAATGCTTGGGGGTTTATTTTTTTACAAAATATTTATTTTGCTGATAAAACTTATAAAACATATGGTTGGCTTTCTGAAAGGTTTGCTCCTTTATAAAGGATTGTCTTTTTCATAATAGTTGTCTGTTTGTACCCAGAAAAACTTTATTATCAAAAATATTTATATTTTAGTTACAAATACAAGAAAATTTTGTGTAGGTTGCTTACATGAAAATAGATCACACAAGTAACTTGGCTTAGGTTTTTAACACAGTCTGTTAATAACTGATGATTAATAATCATTAATATGGACATTTGAACTGTTGATAAGTTACAAATAAACCTACAACTTTTTATGGTGATAATTTTAATTTTCAGAACAAGAAAGCCTCTCTGAGTGTTCTATTGCTTTGCAGTCAAATGGTACAAATATTACTGATGAAGAGAAAGCAGTAGCCGCACATAAACTTAGTCAGTCTGCTTTAGAGCACCTCCAACAAGAATTTTCTCTCTCAAACAGGTCAAATTTTATTTCTCTGAATTTCTTGCTTGTAGATTTAACTCTTATGATTATGAATAGAAATATTTAAAGATTATTATAAAAGTTAAATTGATCTATCAAAATAATAAATGATATATTCCTAAGTTAAGTGTATCTTAAATATTACAAAAAGTTAAGTTAGATCAAAATGTATTCTAAATAACAGAACATAAAATGAAAAAATCAACACTACTTCAGAAACTCATGATTATAGTTTAATTCCATAGTAAATAGACCTGTTATGATCTGCTGGTTAGGGTGCTTGATTCAAAATCTGTGGGTCATGGTATCAAAACCCAGCACCAAACATGCTTGCCTTTTCAGCCATAGAGATGTTACAATGTGACAGGCAATCCCACTATTCAGTGTTAAAAGTGTTGTCAGTGATGCTGCTTGCTGGTTGACTTCTCTGTGGTCGGCAGTTCAAAATTAGGGGTAGTAGTAGATAGCCTAAGTGGCTGTATACAGGTACATACCTTAATCTCCTTTGGGGGAGAATAATGACTTGAAAGAATTAATGTTCTGATAAAGGAAAACTTATTTTTAAGTCTGCTACTGTTTTTTTATGTTTTTCTTATATAAACAGACAACTTTAAAAAAGGATTTCTTAAATCAGCTTGATAAAATCAGCTGAGGATATTTTTCTTGTATCTCAATGCTAGACCATTTTTGGAAGCCATTTTTAATGCCCTGGAGTGTACAGAAAATGACCATGCTGCTTTATTTGCTCTGTGTTTGCTTTATGCCTTGGGACACAATGCAGGTAAATATACTGGAGTTTCTAAACTGAGTTTATTTTTTTATACCGCTATAAGAATTTGTATAGGTTGTAATTTAATGTAATGTTATATTTAAATAAAATATGCATACAGAAAAGAATTGATGTTGTTAACTGGTGTATATATAGTAGTAGAATAACTACAAAACATTTCAAACATTAATTGGATATTACTGAGTAATTAATAAAAATTCTTGTTGATTCTTGACATTATGACTTATCCTGTATTTTGGACACTTATAAAGATAAGTATTACAAACTTTCAGAATCAAGCAAAGTTTCCTTGTCAACTAAAGTAAAAAACATTTTAACTTGATGTTTTAGGAAACAAACAATATGAATAAAAGTTGCTTTCTTTGTAATTTGAGAAACTGCACATGAGTGTTTGGAATTAATAAAAAATAAAGTTGATTAAGTTTACCTGTGATAGACAGCATCATAATATATTACTAAAAGACGACACAGTTTGTTCTGTTTGGAACTAAATTGGACCAGTTTTAGTGTATTTGTTAAAGTTGTGTTAATATAATCTCTTAATGATGTCAGTATGAAACTTCATTTTCAGTAACAGACTAACACTAAAAATTAAAACATTTCTTAGTGAACCATAACCATGTAATTTACCTGCTTACAAAGAATCTTAGATAAATTTCCATTATTAACTGGTATACTGGGCCTTGTTTCTTAATGCTTCATAAACTTATAAGTGCAAATTACATCTACCAATATTTCTGTTATGTTAATTAAGAAAAGTATGTTTAGTTTCTGTGACTTGTAGAAAACTTAAAGTGCTTTTATTATTTTGAATGTGTTGTAAACTAAAAAAAAGACTTTATGTATTACTGTCGTATTATAATTCATTATAACTGAAAAATGACATTTGTAGTCTGTGTGTTGTGAAAACTCATGTAATATTAATGTCTTTTAATCCTGGCTTGTCTTCCTGATGTGTTTCACCAACAAACAGCCGGTAGGTAAATTGCTGTGAAACAAGATTGATTAAAGTAATAATTTAGAGATGTAGAATTTTTATTTTGTTGTATGTAACTGTGTGGTTACAAGATAATCTATGTTATAGGCTTAGCTCTTTTGTTCATAAGATTTGTATAATTTTCTAGTTCTAGATTTCTTAGATCTAAGGCTTTTAAAGGGATGGTGTAAAACTGAATAAAATTAACTGAAAAATTACAATTTTTAGTTATTCTGACTTTAATCATATCCCTTGGGTGTGCCTGGTAGTAGTTAACACTATGTAAAATTTTAAATTTCTAATTTGTTGGTGTTTAGTACATGTAGGATAAAAAAGATGTCTAAGACAGTTATTATTAATTTCTATTAGCTGTTATAAAAATATAAAATACAGTAACCATATGTTAATTTTTAATTCTGTATAATGTATGTAATAGTACGTTGTCAATAAATACTTTTCTGTCATTGAAGTCTATTTAGTAATGGCAGAAAATAAAAAAACATAAACAGAAACTTTAGGTGTTATTAGTGTAAGGTTTATACCTGTGAGTGAAGTTTAGTTACAATAAAATTTAATGAAGAAAAATTGCAACAGAAAATATAAACAGTGGCAATTTAAAATATTATTTCAAACAACCAGCTTAATATGGCTTTATTTATCTCTCCAATTTAAATCTGGTCAGTTGTTTGTCGCAAAAATAGAAACTACCACTAATAGTAAAAAGAAAATCATTTTTACATGTGTGGTTTCAGTTTGGGTGGTCATATCAAAATAATGATTCATTTTTACCAGGAATAAATCAGGATCTTCTAGACACCGTTTTGATGCCAACAGATAAATCAGAGGTATGCAGGTCTTTTTAAAATTAAACTAAAGTCAACAGTTCAACACAGTTCAAAAGTTGAAAACAATTTACAAAATAGATGACACTAATGTACAAATTGGAAATATGGCTTTCAAGTTTTATTCTCTATAGTTCTGAAAATTCAATTAAAATTGACTTAAGATACTTTGATTTAGATTAGGTGCTTTAATATATTAAAAGTTCATAAGAAACATATTATTTATTTTAAATGCTGAGTTGATAAAGAGAGTATTCACTTAGAGTGTAATCTACTCATTTACTACTTTTTCAAGATAAGTGGTCATTCTTTCAAATCATAAATAATATTTAACAAAATGTACTTCTGCATGGCCTCCCAAAATGTTCTGTTTCAAGAGTAAATAAAACCAAAGTTAAGAGTAACAAATATTTTTATTTTTTGCTTTTCAAGTTCACATGTCATGCTGTGTTGTAGCCTACAGAATGCATAATTCTTCTCATGATTCATGGCATACGCACGTTTTACTGACGTCACGACAATACAAATTGCAACATTATACATCCCTTATGTGATGTCATTTTAATATCTAATGACTGACTGACAGACAACACACTACTGTATAGTGGTGTGAGTGGTTAAAACAGGTGACCCCTCCAAGCAGTCTTTGGCTCCCTTTGGGAGAAATTAGTACAAAACGTGATTTGTTCTTTTTTGGTGGTTGTCACTATTTTTGTTTCTTTTCACATGTATAATTGCAGTGGTTTTTGCTATTCTCATTCCAAATGTGAAGCTGATTGGCCAAAAATCAACAAGCAGCCAACAGTAATGTAAAGTATGGAAGAATTTGTTGGGATAAAATTACATTAAGTTATTCAGGAGCAGATACATTGATGGAAATTCTTTTCACTTTCTTTTGCAGACAAAACAGCTTTACAACATTAACTTGGTAGAAAGACTTATAAAAATCATCATTCAGAGCTGCCAGTACAGTGAGTATTAATACCTAGTTGATTACTTGAGCAGTAGAACTGTGTAGAAAATAATTAGCTTTTCCCAAAATCTAAACATTAGGATATGAAATGATAGACTTTGCTAAAAATGTTCTTGTATATAATACCAGTTACTGATATTAACTTAGACATGTATTATGAATAGTTTATAAACTGGCCATTTTGAAGATACTGAATGAACCTCATATGTTGTAATCATAGAAACCTTGATTACAAAATAGGATATCAGAAATTTTTAGTGAATGAAATTACAATGGAAATTCAAATACCTTTACAGAAATCTGTGAATTTCTAAGTAGCTCATGAATAATTGACTTTATTTTACTTCTGTGATTATAATATACTTATTACAAATTTAGTGTTATATGTTTCATATAGTCTATTCTTTATGTATTATGTGCTACCTTTTGAGTGATTCAGTGTATTATCCAAAACCTTGTTAAAATTGACATCCAAAATCCATTCACATCTTAAATGTTTTCAGTCTTATGCTATCTACCCTGATCAAACCTCTTCTGAAACAAATTTTGTTTTTCAATAAGTTCTAAACGAAACATTTTTTTATATTTTAAAGCTTTCTTACCTTTGTTTATTAAATACCATGAACTATATTGTAATTGTTTATATATATAAATATATAGCATTACTGTTGTCGGTCCAGGTTGTCAACTTATTGTCATAACGGATAATGTCTGGGGTAATAGTACCCAAATGCATTGGGGATATCCCATCTATCAGACAAAATCCAAACGCTGGTGTCAATCTAGTGAGCCTTCATGGAAAACCATAAAAAAAATCTGGACCGATAACAGTAATGCAGTATTTAATTCATTATTGTTTTATAGTGCTGATTTAATTGTCTATTAACAATCAATGTAATCACTAGTTTGTAAGCTATTTATTTATTTATATATATCTGTTCTGTTTTCTTTTCTTAATAACAGATAGTCGTATAAGATTAGCCACATTAGAAATGAGTATTCTACTTGTGAAACAACTAGTGCTGAAAGATGGTTATAGTTTCCTCCAAGATCGTCATTTGGCTGCAATCGAACAGGCTCGAGAAGAGAGCACCTTGCTGCTTAGGAACTTTTACAAGGTGACTAATTTGTTATTTTCTCTGTTGGAGAATCAGTAGACTACATCCATTTTGAAAAAAATTTGAAAGGTTGTTATTGTTGAATGAAGTATTGTTAACATTGTTTTATAAATTAAACAGTCACTCTTCTTCACACAGAAGTAATTTCAACAATTGTTTTTAGATTTTAAGGAAAAAATATGACTTTGCATGTATTTGACTTATCCATATATTGTATTGTGTTTTTTTAACACTTTCAATAATTACCCCCCAAAACACGTACATTACATATAATAGTTAAATGAACTGCCTAAACATCACGTTAGTGTAGCCTATATAGTGTGTAAAGTTTAGTATACTCTAATCCCTTACAGTGATGACACATGACGAGACACACATTCGGCATGTAATGCTGTTTGAATATAAAAAGGGTAAACAACGCTTCTGTAGCCACAAAGAATATCAAATAAGTTTATGGAAATGTTTTGAACGTTGGTAAGTGTCAACGATGGTTCAGCAAATTTCATT
>NW_013667383.1:175065-193028 GCF_000517525.1 Limulus polyphemus | reverse complement strand
GGAAAAGCATCACTGATAAGAATGGAGGCTATTTAATTTAATAAATGTTTTGTTTTGATATATAAGTTGTTCGGTTTTTTTCATTTAAGAAAAGTGCCATTAATCTCTTGAGGATCTAATAAATTGAAACTGCTGAATTGAACAAATTTTTAACTCTAAGATATGAATGACTCAGAAACACTAATTTGTAAATGTCTTTAAAATCCTTTATGTACCTACTTTTAACATTCAGTGGACAGTCTGTCTACTTTTTTTTTTTTTGCAGACCTTGTAAGACATGATAAACATGTGAAATATATGTATCTAATGTGAGTATAGTTGAAAGTATGAAGTACTAGTTGATGAAAAGAATTTAATAAAGTTAATATTATTACATGGTATGTTTCACCAGTGTTAACCTGGCATTGTTAGGTGACAAAAGCACAGGGAAGTTGAAAAAAAGAACAATGTAAAGTGCAGAAGCAGAGACAATTCAAGTTTTTTAAAAGTATCAGTGGTTGAATAAATTGTAGATGAACGAATTTTTCCAAAGTACATACTGATAACAATCAACTTTAAATACAATGCTATCAAGAAGAAGGGGACTAATTAACCTAACAGCAGAAACAAAATGGTCTTCGTCTTAGCTTACGACTCAACAACCTTAAAATAAAGTAATAATAACAGTTAGAAAAGAACTGATAAGAAATTTCAACTCAATGCTAATATATTGCTCCTCACATTCTACCGGAACCAAGCTAGCCAATATTTTTATCAAAGAAATTCACCAAGAGTGAAAGTAATCCATTTAATTTCCTTTATGAAGTCCCATGTTTGGACTACCTATTAAACTATATATGAGTAACTGAAAAAAAAAAAGCTTTAAGATGTTAGAACATAAAAGGAGTTTATTGCACATTCATGACCATTCCATCCATTTTCTAAAACTTCAAATCTATGAAACTGACCCTACAAAAAGAAAAATCATAAAAGCGGTCGGCTTTAGTAAAAACAACACTCAGGTGCTCCACGTTATTTATTTCCCAGTGACTTTTAATTATTCTCCTTTACTCCAGTTAAACTCAATTGCTTTAAAGTGCATGACTGTCTTATAACCTCTCTTCTCCGTGACATCAAATGTGACTTTTGTTACCATTTACCCAACGATTACACTTGATTGGACAGTTTATCAAACACTGTTGAAGCTTTTCAAAAATCTGGATTTTCTGTGTTTCTACATTTTATAGTGGTCTTTTTGTTTTCAACTTCCTTGTGCTTTTGTTGCCTAACGGCATCAGGTTAACACTTGCAAAATGTCATGTATGATATCAACTTTGTTCTCATCATTAAGTGCTGCCAATTTAAATTTGTTAAAGTTTGTACTTAGCCCTCATTTCAAATGTAATGAGTGTATTTATGCCCTTAACAATTAAAGATTAACCATATATTATCACACCAGAGAAAATTGTTGTCTCATTCATTCCTGATCGTTTTATTATTTTCTAATCTTTCTGTGTTATTAAAGGTAATTTTTAAAAATTCATGAATAAATGTCTGTTAACTAAAATATAAGGCCTGGCATGGCCAGGTGGATAAGGCGCTCGACTCACAAACTGAGGGTCGCGGGTTCGAATCCGCATACCACCAAACATGCTCGCCCTTTCAGCCGTGGGGGCGTTATAATGTGACGGTCAATCCCACTATTTGTTGGTAAAAGAGTAGCCCAAGAGTTGGCGGTGGGTGGTGATGACTAGCTGCCTTCCCTCTAGTCTTACACTGCTAAATTAGGGACGGCTAGCGCAGATAGCTCTCGTGTAGCTTTGCGCGAAATTCCAAAACAAACAAACAAACTAAAATATAAACAAAAACTATCTTTTATAGAGAATTTTAGGTATCATGTGATAATTATGCAGAATTTGTTGAAACTGTTGACAGAGAAGAACAATTGTAATGGTTTTCAATTGAGATTTATCTAGACTTAGTTATGCATGTGAAATATTATCTTGAGAAAATCACAAGGAAAGTACTTGCATGGTCATACATTTGTCCACAGAATAATATGTATGAAATGCATTACACATATGTTTTGTGTTGAAAAATTGAGAAATGGATGTGTACAATAAGTAAATCATGTCACATTTGTAATTTTTTGTTTATAGATACATATGTTATTAATGTTTTCAGATAAAGAAATATTAAAAATTTGTATTTTAATTATGGTCTTCAAGTTTTAAAACTTGTAGATATTCCCTTGTACAAAAGCTATATTCAGACTTCAGTATGAACAGGTTGTTGTAATAGTGTTTGTTTGATTTTTTTTTTCAGAGTGAGGAAATTTTTTTAGACATGTTTGAAGATGAGTATCATGAAATGAAGGTAAGAAATAAGGAAATCAATAAGAGACTGCTTGAAATAATGAATATGAAACTACGTTGATATAATTTTTGTTTAAGTTTTTCATATTAGAACATGTTAAATATTTCTTAAGATCCAGTGTAAGCAGATATTCCTGTGCTTTTAATAACATGATCAAGAGCAATGAAACATTAACATTAAATTTAACTTTAGAAACAAATTCTTCTGCAAATTTTTTTTACATATACTGATCTCGTGTTAAAGTGTTGTCTGTTTTTTGTTGTTTTTTTCCATACTGCATGCTTACAAAGAATTATAAACAGCAACAAACACCACTTCAAAAAAAAAGAATATTTGATTTGTTTAGGAAGGGATTTAACACTTTTTTTCTTTCTTATTTATTACTTTAAAAATGAAATATTTCTGTTTAATTTTGGTGAAGATTTTTCTTGGGTTAACAAAACTGTTTTAAAGGTTAGCATAGAAATGTCCATTAAACTTAATGATTCATTCTAAATGTAAGAAACTAGATAAATTATTGTGTTAATGCTATCAACAGAAACGACCTCTAAATGTTGAGTATTTGATGATGGACGATAAGCTTCTTTTACCACCCACGGGCACTCCAATGTCTGGTGTAGAGTTCCATAAACGTCTTCCTTGTGGAGAAGTGGAGAGGGCAAGACGGGTATTTGTTATTTTAGTATCTGTGACAAAATATAATAACATAAACTATATCAGAAACATTAATTTATAAGTTTTCATAACATTTTAAAGGAAAACACTTAAATTCAGTAGTTTAGTGTTATTTTTGTTAATGAATAACTTTATCACAATTCAGTGTATTAATTTAAACATGTTAATAATGTCATAATAGTTGAAGTTCTACTTCCTGTAAGTCCAAATTTAAAATTACTATTAATATTTTACACTTACATTCCCGTATATTTTGCTTAAAATTTATTTTAATATATCGTTTCGCTTTCACTTCTACAGATACTTAGTAATGGAAGAGCTAAATGTAAATTTAAAATAAATTTCACATGAAAGAATGTTCAAACCACATTTTAAGTTTTATACAAGTTTGTAGGTGTACAATAGTTCTTATGCATCCTTAGTTTTATTTTCTGGTTAACAGGCGATCCGTGTCTTCTTCATCCTGAGAGATTTATCCCTCAGTTTACAAGGAGAGGTTGAAACACAACTGCCTCTGACAAACACAGCCAACTGTATTAAAATGAATGAAGTTCTCGATCTTAGTAAGTTCCTAGTAGCATTTTTTTTTTCTTTTTATTTCTGTCTTCTTTTAACAGAGCATGTTTGTGGAGCATTTTTAATTTTCTGGTAGTTACTTTTGTACACTAGTGAAACCATTAGATAGGCTCAAAAAACATGTTGAATTTTATTTTTCATTACAAAAACACAGTATCAAGGCACTCTCTTTTGTTTGTTTTATGTAGTTTTGTAAGTTAAGAATACATCAGCTTTCTTCCTCAATATCATGTATATTATTATCATTTCTTAACTATGTGTACAGAATTAGTCTGTTGGACCAAATCTCATATCTGTGAAGCTATACATAGTAATGATTTCCATAATTCTGAATTTACTGTATATATCTTCACCGCAAGCTTTTAGTAAACATTACAAGTCCATTGTGTACAAAAAAATCAGAATTTTTAATAAAGTATTTCTAATAAAGATTTGTCTGAATATTGAAATCCTTTATCGAGTCAATCTGAGTGAATGGTGATTTTCATACTAAATGTTAAAAAAGACTTCTTTCCATCCTACAGGTTTATATTTCCTTTGAATAACCCCTAGAACCTCCTTAATGAATATCAGAAACCTCTTATTTTCTCTATCTCAACATCAGCTGAAGCGAAATGATCAATGTATTATGAAAAGTAGAAAAATATGAAATAAATGCACCATTTTTCTTTCTAGAATGATTGCAAATTGTAATAGTATTTATTGTATAACCTTTTTCACATCTGCTTTTTTATGTTTATGGTTTAATTACTGTACTTTTGGGGTGTTGCATGAAAAGCAGTAAATAAAAGTGGAATGTTTCTGGTAGAGCTTAGGGCAAACTAACAATCAGGTTACAGTGATGTACTATGAGCTTGCCTTAAATATAAACTGAGCTCATGAAATTTAAAATTTATATCTCATTACCTAACCTAAACAAATTTCTAATTTTCGTATTTTAATTACTTTTGTTAAAAAATATACATAAAAAAAAGAAAAGAATATAACACTTACATCTGGATTTAGGTTTTTTGCACTTCGATGCCATGGCACAGTAACTACTTTTTTGTAAGTTAATTGTTTAAATAAAAATTCATTTAGCTTCCAAATATGTATTTTAAAACTTAAAAAAATAATTGGGTACTAGAATGGAATGTCTCTAAACTACTATATTTAACTGGCTTTCTAACTAAGCCATGAATTCGGAGTTGAACAGCAACGATCACATACAAAGATATACTGTCTATTTATGCCAGCCAAAATGAAGTAATAAGCTCTTTTGTAGGGTTAAAAATGCTCTTTCATTTGGTTATAAACATTTGTATAATATAAGGATGCAGTGGTAGATAAGTGCCTATGAAAGCTATGGAAAAATGGGAGGGACTTCTCTGGTGGGTTTAACAAATTTATTGATGTCTCGGCAAATTGGAAAAGAATGAGATTCAACTTTTATATTCTTGTTTATCACTAAATATAGTTTGTATTTATAATTGATTGGACACTTCAAACTATATTAAAGAAAGTACAAAATCTGTAGGGAAGAATTCAGAGTGTAAGCACATCATGTGACAAAAAGAAGTGAAGATGGAGAACTTTTTAAATATTTCCTTTTGATGTTAAGAAGCTAGTACTTGGGTAATATAAAAATTTGAATCATAAACTGTTTTGATTCCAATTTTATTGATGTACATTAATAACAAAGTTATTTAATTAAATTTTGAATGTATCTCTATAAAAGTTCATGACATGTGCACTCTGACCTAGTTTAGCACATAAGGTTAATGAATATTTAATGTGTAATGCAGAGCATTCAGATAAATGTTTCAACTTTTATTTTTATTAACACTTTCCTGTTTCATCGGTCATCAGAACATACTTCACCCATACTATGACTACAATTTTGTGAGTTTGTAATATAAAACTTAGTTTCTTATATTTTGCAAAAACAGATTCAGAAAGAAAGATCTATAAAAATTTATGCCAAAACAGTTTCTCGTATGTTTTTAACTAGACTTTGTTACCTCTCAAAAACAGAAAAACTCTTTACAAACTGGCAATACATATGAGATATTAAAGTACCTTTTCACAGGCCCCTATTGTGCATTGCTGTCTACTGTAGCTTTGCTTGTTCATTTTTTTTCTGTTGTTTATGATTACATTGACCTTTTTCACCACAACTTCAGCTTTGTTTTTTGTTTCTGGATTTTTTTTCTTCTGTCAATTGAAAGGGTAATATTTCTGAAGGATTTGTGACAGTGGAGTGCTTTAACTTGTTTACTATGATATGGCATGTTATACCAGCTGCTAGAAAAGCTAATACCTCTATAATGTGTTGTGGAAGGGCATGTTCACAGGACATTTGTGTTTTTATAAATGTAAAATTGAATAATTGATATAATGGGCAATTTTCAATTTAAACCCATCAGCCAGAGTTTTGAATATTTATCACATTATCTAGAAAATAAATGATAATAATTGGTTTAATACAAAGAATTGACTCAATATAAAATAATGATGTACAATTATAATAAACAGGTTTCATTGCTAATATTTTAGTAAGTTTATAAAAGAAAATAGAAAAATACTAAAATTAGGGATAGATGCCTTACTGTGATTATCTTCACAAAATGTGGAGCTAACTTTCCAGATAACAGCGACCTTATTGCATGTACGGTACTCACTAAAAATGGAGAGAAGATTCGCAGGTTCATGGTGATCGACATCCTTCAGTTAATCCTTGTTCAGCCTGACACTAAGAAGTTGGGATGGGGTGTTGCCAAATTTGTTGGATTTTTACAGGTATGTGGGCATTGTTACAAAACTGTTTTTTCACATTGATTGTTTTAGCAATTGTCCATTGTGTAGTTAAGGTTAGAGTGTCTAATGAAGGAATACATTCTCATTCTCATGATGATAATGTTGTGAACATTTAATATCTTGTTTTTTAGATCGTGAATTATTTTAAGAAATTTTATTCTGAAAAAATCATCTGAAAAAAATTGTTCTAATGCAGTTTAAGGTCTATCTATACCGTCCAGTTCATTAGTCTACGAATAAGGTCTTTGCAGTTTTCCTTAATAATAATTTTAAAATAGAATACTGTAAATAGTTGTGATGGGAGTCATCATTTTAACATAGTATTTGTTAGTAGGATATTGAAGTTGCTGGTGACAAAGATGATAGCCGATGCCTTCATCTCACTGTTCATCGACCTGCATCATCAGCAGGAGCTACAGCAGGGAATGGACGAACACCTCTACTAGCTGCTAGGTTTGTGTTTGATGACCACATCAGATGCATGGCAGCTAAACAGCGACTTACTAAAGGACGACTCAAAGCAAGACAGAGAAAATTACACCAAATAGCAAGATTATTAGAACTGCCTGAACACATTCAACCTTGTCCCTCTCCTCTCCGTCAAGGACTGCATGTGATTAGGGACACAGATAATCCTTCAGGTATGAACACTTGCTTATTTTCTTTTTATAAATATCACTGTATGCTCACTTTAACTTTTTATTGACACAAAAGCAACAAAATTTTTCTCTTGCTTGTTGAAGTAAAGAAAATATGATTAAACAAATTGTAGTTGAAAAGTTACTATATTTTGATTATTAATTAGTTGTAAAGTGTTCCACCATTTTTTTCTATGCTATTAAACTTGACAAAATAATTACTTCTCTTTGGAATTATTTTATTATAATCTTTACAATAGCCAGTGCATGTGATAATGTGTAACTTTTTGTCATATTTTGAAATATTTTTGCTATAATATATTAAGTTTATTTTATATGGATTTTTTTATTAGAATGTTTATAAAAGCAATTTTTTGTTTTGAAACCGACTGTAGAATTATTTATTTATTCAGGTCATTATGAAACTAAATGTTATAGGTGACTTTACTGGTAAAGAAATATTCTCTCATATCATATCATTCATATACAAAATATTTGTTTTAGTTGTTGAAAATCTACATATATTTTATCAGAATAAAATACACGTATCTATCTATATTTTTTACTATTATTAAACTGGTACGAAATAGTCCCACATTTAAAAACCAGAATTATAAATTGTATTAATTTACAAAGACTTGCATAGTAGTGTATGACAGAACCATAGTATCTGAATACTCAGATTTGTACCAATCTTAATGATATATATAGAATTTTATTGTGTTAGGAAAAACAGTGAACTTGCATCATTAGTATTAAGTCTGAGGGCTTATAACACAAAAAGTCAGGTTTTGATACTCATGGTTGGAACAGCACAGGTAGCCCATTGTGTAGCTTTATGCTTGATAATAAATATACACGATATTTTTGAAGACGTATGCAGAGTTGTATAACAATTAGAAAGTGATGATCAGAATTTTAAGTTCAGTTAGAAGTGTAAGTTTAGAAAGACACACAGAAATGTGTACTAGATGTAAAAAAAGGCACACTTAGAACTTCCAGGTTTGAAAAAACACATGCTTAGATTTACCATATTTAGAAAGAAACAAAATTATTTTAGATCTTAAAAGAGATATACTGAGATGTATGATCTTTAGAATAGCACATAGGATTGTCTTAATTTAGAGTGATGCAACAGAATTATGCTACATTTAGTTACGTATACATAGAAATGTACTAGATATATAAAACAAATACCTTTGCTTTATTTTAAATAATAAAATTACCGTTTGGTTTTTTTCAAAGTTGGGAATGTGATATGCGAGTATCTTTCAGATACGAAATCTAAAATGACTTTCCTTATTTCAGTAATACACAGAAGCCAATCACAAGACACAGGATTTCACAGTAAAGCATCATCCTCTAGTGGTAGTCAGGGCCCTTATCGTCCACTTTTTATATCAACAAACAGAGTGCCAGGATTTGCTACCATGATGAAACGAGAACAGAATTCTCTCCCAAGCTCAATACAGCATGAATCAAGTGGTGGTGAAAGGCAGCGTAGACCAAGTGGAAGTCCTTCAAGTCAACGACACTCCTCAATTCCCAGATCTCGAGATTCATCTCCAAGGCAACAACGGAATAGCAGTTCTGAAGAGATTCCACTAGAAGATCTTTCTAAGTCACGTTCTCGGCATAGTAGTCCTAACCTAAAGAGACAGAGTGCTTCTGGCTTACCAAAGGTAAAAACTCAAGGTCTAGAGGTAACTTATTACTCATTATTTTATTGAAGTTTGATTCATTTATACCAAAGTTACAGCCATTCTAGACCTTTTATTAAAAATCTTCTGTTACTTGATATTTTACCAAAGTTTTGATCAATGTACACCAGTGGTTCTCAATCTTTTTTGGCTCAGGACCCATTTGTAAACATTCACAATCAATAAAATTGCTTAGGAGCAAAAAGTATCTGGTTTACAAAATACTTAAATAAATAAATAAGTAAACTATTATCTATTTTTATTTATGACCCTTTCACACATTCTTATGGTCCAATTTTGGGTAATGACCTATGGTTTAAAAAAATGATGTAGAGTAAAGGTTTGGGAGATACAACCATTGTAAATTTAGAAGATTTTGAAATAATTTGCAATTTATGTTACTCTGTATTTTATTGAAACTTATTTTGATTTAACCCTCTTACTAAGTGCCCGTTCCAACTGTTTAGAGATTTACACTCAAAATTTAATTACACAACTTTATTATCATTGCATAGAATAAACTTGTCATCAAAACATAGTTAGTAAATCAAGTTTTAATCTATATATATAAAGCACAAAAATCTGTTTGTCTGTTTGTTTGTCCATTATCTAACTACTCCTAAGTCGCTGGGCCTATCTTAATCAAACTTTGTGAGATGATAGTTTGGAACAATGGCAGTGCTAATGGGAGGTTAACAACCCCTCCAGCCTCCATTATTGCTGTTATTGAGCATTTATGATCTTTGAAGTAAGTTAATGTTGACTGTACTAATAGATGGCATCACACCCTTACACAAAAAAATTAAATTTTCTATACCATAACATATACAAAGTGTGGGGGGGGGAGCACACAAACGTCTTATATATCTCAGATATATAGCACTTTCTATGGAGGAATGTAATGAAAAAAATGGTCAGCACCATTTCAATAATACTTAAACTCTGCTGAAGTTTCAACTCCAAAAGCCATAATAAGGCTGATATGAAGATCCATTTCTTGAGTTATACCAACTTCCTACTTTGATCAGTGACATTTGAACTTCAACCCGTAAGACACTTCTGCGGCCAATGACTGTCAGTTAATTAATCATGTGAAATACTGTAGAAGGACATTAAGAGTTAGGCATTGAAAACTGGTAACAGAAAGTTCCCATACTGCCACTACTTTAGCCATTACCTCTTAATACAAAGTCACCCTGACCATCGCACAGTGCACACCATGTTTTAAGTATATACATAGTGAGTTCTTAAAGCTTATACAAAAGTTTTGGTAAGGTAATAATGAACACTGTAATAATATGTTACATATATATATATATTGTGTGAAAGTTGGGATTTTTATGTTATTTATCACACCATCCATCCACACAGGTACTCCAGCTAGTTTAACATAAATTACTCTTGATAATATAAATATTACTTGATCAAAGCATAATTTTTATAGCCTTCAATCTTATTTTTTTACAGAGCCATAAACTAGAAAATCAGACCCATTTGCATGCCCACTTGTCACATCCTCTCTTTTACAAATTATAAATAGTTCTCTCTGACATTATATAGTCATTATTTATAACCTATAGAAATCCTAGGTTTTAATTTATCAAATGATGTACTATATTACACTGCTTTCTGTACAGAGTATTGTTTACCTTGTCTTCACTTTGAAAATTTCTCTTGCAATATTCATATCAACAAGCTTAGCTAAATTTTTAAAGGCTCTTGTTGCATAGTTAGAAAGCCAGATACACTATGTTAGTTATAGGATATTGTTTGCTTTATACTTGTTATTATTCTGTGTTCTTAGATATATTACTTAATTAAATAAAAATTATTTAGGGTACTAGTACCATTAGTATAAAAAGGCATGCTCCACTTTCATAAACAGTCGACAGTGAAAAAACAAGACATAGATAAGTACTATATTTCTTGTTTTTTTATGTATATTCTTTATTTATTATTATAAATGTAACTCGAATTTAAAATTAAAAACTTTGTAGATTAGATTAGGTAAAATAATAATAAAAATTCTTCATGAGATATGCTTGTAAGCAGCTCGTGAATTATGTAATTCAATATGGTAACTTGAGCTATGCATTCAGCGAGTGATTTCCAACTTGTGTAATGGATTATTAGTTAGATATGGGTCAAAGGGCAATAAAATTTAAGTATTAACATGAACTTTAAAGCTATGTGTAATAAACAATTGTAGTTTCCTGTTACAATTTGCAGTCATTCGAGAAAGAAAAAACGGAAATTTAGATTTACTTAATATTTTTTATTGATCGATTGTGTATAGATTTAGGGTAGAGAAAATAACAGATAAAATATAAAGTTTTACTGAAAAAATGTCTCATATTTATTTGCGAGGTTTTAGAGATTATGCGAATTAAATTTAACAATTTTCAGTTGAAGAGAAGTATTTTTAATCTTAAAATGAAAATCACTTTGCACTCAGAGCAGTTAACACTCTGGCTCCATATATTCATGGACAAATTTTTAGTAAAAATATTCAATTACAAAAATATGATCTTTTGTGTATGAAAGACTAGTAATGTTTACTGAAAGCTTGCCAAATTTCATGAAGATACACAAACCATATTAAAAGTTACAGTATGGAAACTGTGAGGGTCACTTTGGGGTCACAAGGTCAGTGTAGTCCACTGAGCCCATAGCAAGAGGGTTAATGCAATCATTTAAGAGATACCACAGTATTTTTATAATGACTAGTTATGGATGTGCTTCTTGCAGCTGTTTTTAATTGATAGAAGACTAGCTGTACATACAGGAGTCATACAATAATTAAAACATGTATGTATCGTAAAGCAAAGTTAATTCTGTGAGTTTTCTTTGAAATTTCAAAACCTATAAAAACTTGTTTTACAGAAATAATGTACTAAAATATATTATAGTTTTAAAACAATAGAAAAACAGGTTATGATCTGTATTGGTGACTTTCAGTGCTATGCATATAAGGTTTCTATTTAACCTAAAAAGATAAATTTATGTGTTAATGGAAAATGTAGTAATGAGTATTAAAAAATTCTAGTTTAGGGAATGTAAAGTTGTATTACCAAATAACAGATTAATAGTAAAAGTTTTAAGAATGTTATTCCAAGATTTAAGAATGATTTCATATATATAAATCAACTTACTGGCTCTGTATTCTCTAAACACAAGTAATATTAAGAATAATAATTCATTCTCATAGGATGCAAAGTTTGGCTCTGAATTGTGCATTTCCTTTAGGAATGTAACTGGAATTATATATATTTCGATATTCCTTTGAAAACCTTTAAATTCCCACAGAAAATTGTGGAGTTATTGTAGGTCTGTTTTTAAACTAAGCCTAAATTTATGTATAAAAAAAAAGTTTGAGTACTACTTCACTCTTTTTTTACTGTTTTAGAAGAACTTACATCATTAGATTATATACACAATTTACAAGTTTAAAAACGTATAGCTTTCTAACATGCTAGTCCTACCTATATAATCAAATCAGATTAGTTTTGGCAAGATTGTTGAATTTAACATGAAAAGTGTCAATCATGGAAATTTTGTGATTTTTGAGCAGATGATTGATGAAGTACAGGAACAAAACCTGTATATGGGGCACTTTTTCAACAATTAATAATAGTAAAAGCTTAAAAATACATTTAATGTTAGAGAAAATTAGTAATGTGAAAATAAATACTTTGTTGATGAATAGATAAAGAAGTTGTTTTTATAAGTTGCAGTGTTTCCTCATATCTTTATGCTGTTGTTAATGTTAGAAGCCAGGTTTATCATGCAACATCTCTTGAACTGCATTCGTTCATTAGCAATTCCTGCAGACACTTCTACTGTGTTACATGAATTTTTACCACACCTTTTGCAAGTATGATGGAATGCCAGACTTTGTCACGTTATGAATGCTTCCATTGGTTGGAACTTACTCACAAAGCATTGCAGTGCTTTGCCTATTCATAGACTATGCCTCATTTTCTTAGCAATTCAGTATTCCTCAAAGTTGCTGTAGCATTCTATCCATTACCATAGTAATGTACCAACAATTTAATACACCGTTCTAAAGTTATATGTTGACTGTTTTTTGTTCAAGTAGCACTCTTTATCTTTTATATCCATCTGATTTTTCATGTTACCACCTGATAGCAAATTCTGCAATTACCCAGAATCTGAAATATTTCATTGCAATGCACTTCATATTCTGAAATTTGTACAACTGTAGAATCATTATTGGCTGCTGCAGGATTCTGAATTAGCCTACTTATTTTATAATCACCCTGTAATGTGTACAATTTAAGAATATTCACACTGCAATATCCAAATTAATCAGTAGGAAATCATTACTTCATTGTACAAAAGTTAGTTTTAGAAGGGGAATTAGATTTAAAAAAAAAAGACAAGAAGCAAAAAAGAATCTTTTACCAACTGTTGATTGCAGGTAATACGTTTTTGTAGTTCTGTTGTGTTTTTTTACTATGTTATTTCAAAACCATATTAATTCATTTATAGAGTAACCAAAAAAAGTTAGTGTAGTACTTATCTCTTTTTTGTAATGTGTAGCTTTGTATTATTGTTATTTGAAGAGTGAATTAACTTGAAATATGGTTAAAATAATGTTAGAATGAGTTTACAATAATGTTTTGTTTTTTAATTTTAGGCCAGGATAAGTGCACCACCAAATATATCTCTCATACCAGTTTTCTCTGGTCATGCCACTATCTCATCTCACTCTGGTAGACTGACTGATGACACTGGAAAAATAGATACAAAGTTGGCAGCAGAATTGGGATGTAAAAATCATATTGTAGACTCTCTTCAAGAGATACCTGTCCCCAAAAGCCTAAGACCTGCTGAAATTCCTTCAGTCTCATTAGTAACTGGATCATTAAGTGAAGATGTTCCTCATTTGTTGCCACAACTACATGCACAAGATGGAGATATCATTCAGAGTGTGTCAGGTTCTGACAGTGAGATGGATAGCCCATCTGAAATGTGTACCAAACCCTGCTGCATGAATGAAACATCATTTACTGAAAAGCAGCTACTGGCAGCTTTGGATAAAACAAGAATAGATGATCAGCAATTGATGTCTGAAGAAACATCTCTGAACCTTTCTGAAGGTTTGTGCCATCATTCTTCAGCTGCTGCTGAAATCGTCAGTTCTTCAGAAGCTCCTCAAAAAGCTGGTAGTGTGAAAAAAAACAATACTGTAAATAAAGGTGCAGTTCACACAGTATGATTAGAAGTTTTCATTGATGATGATACGAACAGTTATTAATTATAGTGTATGTATGGATGAACAAAATTGTAAGTTTGAATGAAGTAGAAAATTATTATGATGAAATGGTTATTTGATTTTAATAGCTGTTTTGAACTAAGGTGAATTTCAAGTTTGTGTTGATATTGTTGAGACTGACACACTGCAAGTTAAATGGATCTCATTATTTTGGAAGATAATCAAACAATGGAACTTCTGCATAGTGCAATTATAACTGTTTGGTATAGCAGTGCTCAAACTACAAAGTACAACTTGAGCTGGAATGAGATCTACATCTATAGGTTTTTCATTTTCAAGCAGATCATAATACATGAAATTTTAATATATACATTGCATGTTTTATTTAGCTGTGGCCTTCAAGAATTTAATAATCACACTTATTATGTTTTCAACAAAAGAAAATTAATTTGACATGTAGTTTGGACAAATAAATTTTCCATCAAAGATTCAAATAAGCATGTTCTTATCACTTCCACCCATTTTTAATATTAGTAACTTGCACCTTCAGCCTGCATTAGTAAAGATTTCTTAAAATACTTTTGCATGGGTTCGTGCTCTAAGGAACAAGGCTTCTTCATAGCCAGAATGTATGATTTAAAAATTAGGTCTTTAAAATTGCTTGCTGAGATTTATTTTGTATTAAAATAAATTTTTGTAGAAACTGTTAATAGCTTTTCTGAACAAGTAATTACAGTTTACAAGTACTTGGAAGTGAATTCATAATGACTGTTTTCAAAAACAATTTTTCACATTCTAATGAATAAAGTAGCTTATCAAAAAACTTAAATATTTGTTTGTTTTCTTACACAAGCGCATGTTAAATATTAAGCGGTGTTGCTTAAAACATGTTAGATCTTTATGCATACAAGTTAATAAAAAAAAAAGTTGTTACTTTTCATTAGGACCCAATCTAGCAGACTTCCATGACATTCTAATAAAACAATAACCTACATTCTCACTTGAAGAGTGAGTGGGATTAGAAATGCATTGACAGCTAAGATACTGTGTGTGATATCTCTGCTAAGCAACCAGTTTTGTAGATTTTCATAGCAGCTGAATTCAAAAAATAACTGAACCTTTTGTGAAAAAGATTTTATAGATGTGTAAACAGTAAAACTAGAGCATAGTTCTAAGCAACCAATCTTGTATCCTTAATATCTGTGTGAGTAAGAAATTAATTGCAACTCGATTTAAGGTTTGCTGTGCATAAGTACTGAAAAACTGAGGTTGGAGAAACTACTTCAAACTACTTTAAAAACAGTAAATATTCTGAATTCTAGTTATTTATGCATAATTGTATAATTGCTGAAATGAGCATTGTATAGCCTGATGTTTAGGGTGCTTAACTCACAGTCTGCCTCTCATGGGATCAGGTTTGTTTGTTGCCAAACATACTTGTTCTTTCAACCATGGGGCAGTATAATATGATGTTCAATCCCACTATTTGTTAATAAAGAGTAACCAAAGTCTATCACTTCTAAATTAGGGACAGCTAGCACTGATAGTCATCAAGCCTTATATTAAATTTCACGAAACAGATATTGATTTGTGGAACCAAAAAAAAAACGTATTAAACTCTGTAAATTGTAGATGCTCTTCAAATCAAATGGTTTACAAGTACAGATAGTGTATGGATATTCAGTTCTCTATGTCACCAGCTAAATGACAACTGTATTTTCTGATCATAAAATGACTTAGCTGTACTGGAAGCTGCAGAAAGATTGTATTTTAAATAAGGGAGTTAATTGTTGTTTACAAGAAGATCTAGAATTATGACAAACTTGCTGCTGTAATTGGAAATCATGCTTTGATATTTTCTGTGAAACATTTATGATTGTTGATTACTATCATGCACTCTCATCAGATCAGTGGATAGACATTGGTTTGGTCACAGTTAAGAAAACATTTAAATGTTTGCTTAGATAAAATTGTGAATATTAATGATAACCTGTGCTGCATATAATCTGATTAGTGTGCTTAAAAACACAGCACTGATAAGAACTTTTGTACAACTTGCAATTTGTATTTTTTTTGTTAGGATCATTTTGATTGGACCTTAAAATAAACTACAGTAGATAGCCAACTATTTATCTTTATAAAAGTTTACCCAGTGCTTGAAGTGGAGGAAGCAAGATGGTGTGTGATAATTTTGAATATGAAAAATATAAGAAAAAATAGCCTAATTGATCTGTGTATAGTTTTAGAGTAGGCCAACATGTATCAGCTTGAAATAGTAACTCTAAATTGTTATAGTTTATTAACTAAATTTGTTTCATTGTTGTTTTGTGTTGCATCTTGCTGCCCATACTGATGTGAAAGGGAGAGGAAAGAGAAGGTAAGATATTTGATGTCGCCCTAGGCAACTGTAAAAGTACCGGTGTGGTTTCAAGTCTATTAAAAGGTAGTAAGATGGTTTTTGGCCTTCCTGAAAAGAAGTAGGATGGCATCCCTCTTCATCCTGCTCCACTTCAAGCAATGACTTTATCTGTTTGTGGTAGAGTATGTTTTAAAAAATGTTTTTTTTCTACTAGTATAAAAAGAGAGAACTAAAAGTTTTTTGTTTTTTTTTCACAAAAATATTGCATTCAGTTAAGATATTCTGAGTATGGATTTTGTTATAAAAGATAACCTGTTATTTCAACAAGCAAAAAATACTATATTTTGTATGATATACCCAAAATATGGTGTTTTTGTAGCAGATAATCTCTAATCTATGACACACAAAATATTGATTTCACTCTATATCCTAAGTAATATTTTTTAGATCTAGCAGTTAATCTACCCATAAGAGGTAAAATACTGTATTCTGTCTGATATCTCTTTAACATAATTTTTCATCCTAACAGATAAACTGCTTTGTAGCTCATAAAAGTGTGTAATCAAAGTAAAGTATGTAATAAACATGATTTTTTTTTATCATAGTAGGTAATCTCTCATCTGTGACACACAAAATACTGTTTTCAGGGTCACATATAGTTCTCAAGATTTTTGATGTAAAACAAACACTTTGCAGATGAAGAAACAGCTCCATATTAGCCAAAGGTATGGTTTTAGAGTCCATTACTACTCTTAACACACTGCTATATGAATTTATCACCTTCCATGACAAAATGAAATGAAGGCTCTTTACTTGGACATGTTATGCATTTTGGTTGTACAACACTTATAAATTCTCTTGTATAAATATCCTTTGTCAGAAAGGAGTTTAACAAATCTGTTAGTCATATGGTTGCATCAAAGTGTTGAACAGATGGGACTTTCTTGTGAACCAGATATTCAGAGGATGAATGTGTTATATTAAAAAACGATTTTGGAATTTCACCACATAATTACAGTCCATGTTGCCACATCTAGTCATGCTCTTTCCAATGACCATACACTTTGAAGATAGTACTGCAGTAGTATCCATTGCAAGAGGCTCCATCATAAGGCTCTGATTTCTCAAGCTCCTCCCTCCCTACACCTTTCCATAACCTATCAGTATAGGAGAACAATTGTTTTGCAGGACCTGTTTCGACAGTCTTATCGCACAGCATATGAAATAGCATAAATACCTATTTCGTTCTCTGGCTCCTTGAGGTGTGCGACATTTGAAAGGATATGTCATGAAAGCAACTTGTGTTGCTTTTCCATATGGAAACAATTTTTATGTTTTGCACTGTTATATGGGGCACGTAGATAGCTTTTTCCACTGACTTTTGTGTTTTTGGATTCTCATCTGTTACAAGAGGACACACTTTGCTTAAAAGCTAGGGTAATACTTTGAAGGCTTGGCTGGAGTAGTACTTATTGAATGCTTGGCTGAAGTAGTACTTGTTGAAGGCTTGACAGGGGTAGTACTTGTTGAAGGCTTGGCAGGGGTAGTACTTGTTGAAGGCTTGGCAGGGGTAGTACTTGTTAAAGGCTCGGCAGGTAAAGTACTTGTACGGGTACTCTAACTAG
>NW_013667383.1:164290-174237 GCF_000517525.1 Limulus polyphemus | reverse complement strand
TTGAATGCTTGACGGGGGTAGTACTTGTTGAAGGCTTGGCGGGTGTAGTACTTGTTGAATGCTTGACGGGGGTAGTACTTGTTGAAGGCTTGGCAGGGGTAGTACTTGTTGAAGGCTTGGCAGGGGTAGTACTTGTTAAAGGCTCGGCAGGTAAAGTACTTGTACGGGTACTCTAACTAGTTATTAATATTGTGTAAATATGTAGTGTTAACCTAGTAAACTACGTGCTGTGAGAGATTATTAACTGTATTATTTAAGCATGTATTGTTTCTTGAATAATTTTAGATTATATGTAAAATATACATGTGTATGTTGTTTTAAGTTTTAGAAATTAAAAGCACACAAATGTAAGGGGCGTTTCTGTCGCTTATGTACCTCAAATGTTTCTTTGTTTATATTTAAGATCATACATATAAATCAAGAACGATGCAGATGCTAGAAGTTTGTGTTATTTTTATATAGCGTGGATCCATGAATTTAAGTGTCAATTGAAAAACAATCAGGAATCACGCCTTCTTAGTACTAACACTGCACCTAGAATATATTTTTGATAGTTTACTACAACGTTATATTTGGAAGAAAGTGTGCTGTTGATGGATCTAAATGTGATAAATGACAAGATTATTGAATACATAAAATCAAATATTATTAGGTGGTTTTCAGCACAGATAATCGGTTTCCTGGACTTGAGTAATTCATGCCCAAGGGTCACTGAGTCTGTTATTGATATCACTTCATGACAGTAGAAAACACGTGGGATCAAATAAGTTTGGTTAATTCAATTTAAGAAATACGTAAAATTCTAGTGCATCTGACAGGTGGGCCCATCTCCTTCAGGGGTTAGATTAACAGTGTAGGAGGTGGGTGCTGCTAACTGGTTGTCCTTCTCATGGTCAGCACGGCTAAATTAGGATAGCTATTCCTGAACTTTGACTGGGATTTTATTATACGTTATTTCGTTTTCTAACTTTTGTAGTAATCCTCAACCTGTGAAGTGGCAAAAATCACATTGTTTTATACAAGCTACAAAAATATATTTATCGATAAAGTATTTTAAAAATGAACAATAGAAATTCATTGAACGGGATAAATATTAGATTCTTTGAAAGTATAACACCTTAGTAACGTAAAATATCGACAGTTTGTTTTACTTATTGATTACAGTCATTGTTATATTTTACAATAGAGGGCACTATAGTCGGTTAATAATAGTCATTGGAAAATATGTAGGTGCAAGGAAAATATACTTGTTGCTTAGCCCTGAAAAATTTAGCTTTGAACATCTTCAGTAAACATTTGTTTTATCATAATCATTCTTCCGATGACTAATGGATTAAAAATTTGCCATAAATAATGCAACATTTGCTTTTCACGTTTTCATTTAAAATCGATCATATAACTACTAATTGTTTGTATCAACGAATGTTATAGCTAAAGACTTTTTTGCTATTAGATAAATGTCTTTTTCCCAAAATATGTATTTTGGGATAAAACCCGATCGACACGTATGTCACAACTTTATAAAACGCCGGTTTATCTATTCTCTTGAATAAATAAATGATTTGCATTTCAATAAATTAAAACCGTACTTGTGCATATATAAATATACAATTAAAAAGCGCACAAGATTAAAATAATTGCACAATAAAATTTATTAAACTAGGGACCAGCCCTATATGTTTTGGTGTTCTTCGCCACGTTGTGAATTCGTAAACTTACCGCTGTCCCACTGGGGTACTAATGGTTTGGATTAATTATACAGGCCCCCCAGTGGCACAGCGGTATGTCTGCGGACTTACAACGCTAGAATCCGGGTTTCGATACCCGTGGTGGGCAGAGCACAGATAGCCCTTGTGTAGCTTTGTGCATAATTAAAAAAACAAACAAACATACAATAATTTTACAGAAAATACTTTGTATATTTATTTTTAGTTACGCAAAGATCAACAAACTTAACTCGTGAATAAGTCTTTGAAAAATACCCGTGCAACTAATGCTCGAAACTACCAAATAACCATCGTGTTAGCACAAAAATGCCTGAAAAGGCGACCCATTATAAATGAAAGCTGTAAAAACAATTACTTAATTTTTGAAACAACAGACGATAAATAAATCACTGTATATGCAAATATTATAGCGGTAACACTTTCATAACTAAGAAAATTATTTTTTTTTTGGGGGGGGGGTTGTCTAGTAGTTAACCTTTCCGAACTGTTCCACAAAAATGAGCTCTGTACTTCGATACCGTCGGTGATCTTTAAAAGTAACGATCAAATCCCGCAATTTGATCAAATTCTGTCAAGAGTAGTCTAACAGTTAGCGGTGGGTGCTTTTGTATAGTCATATTTGTTTTAATCTGTCATTTAAAAATTAGGATAATAATGCTGGTCTCCTGGATTAGCATTCTAGGAAGGCCTGGCAGAGCTTAAATTTTGTATATAGTTCCAAGCAGGTTTAGTTCTTTGGCAGGTTGGTTTACTTTAGTGCTCAGTGAACTGATAACTCTCATTTCCTACTGTAAAGTCTCGTCTTGTTGCTGTTACGACCAGCAGAAATAAACGATCTCATTTGCCGTATTTCTTTTGTTGTTTTTGTTTCAAAATGAAACAACTATTTCTAGTCTATTTCTTTTGCTTGAGTTTGACTTGCGTTCTATATCTAAATTTTACGTTTCTTCTATCATCACGACCTTAATTAACTGACCTTACTGTCAAATGTACCCTATGATACATAGATACTAAAATAAATTTCTAAGAAAAAAAAACATGGATAGTTCATGTTTTCAGGGACGCTGTGCCCGTCACGTAGAATACGTATTTGCATGTAGTTCAAAGCTAAAAAATAAGGAAATTGAAACACAAAATACAGATTGATGATCACTAATCTTTTTTGTTTTTTTGATAAAATTCAAGATCATAAAAGTACGAAATGCAGGAGCTTCCAAAGGTATCCATCTACTTGACTCCCCAGATCCCATTTTACGTGTTTTTTTGTTGTTTTTTAAATACTAGCGGCACCCCCGTTTTCAAAATGCAGTCTCCCATTTCCATAGATTAAAAAATAAGAAACCTTCCTCACTCTGTACCATAACACTGTGTTAGGCCAAAATGTACAAAGAATATGCATATTTTTTAATTTAAGCTCATTTATCAGACCATTATACAGTCAGGACGGAGAGCCTTTGCTAATCTTCTAAACACTAAAAACACTACTAAAATCATACTCTTGAGTAGGTAATGAAATAAAGATAGGGTCGGGTATATCTTTAAGGTCACTTTTATTATCGAGTTCTTGTAGAATTCGTCCCAGTTATCTTTCTTTAACTTTTTAATTTTGTTCCGGATAGTGTTTGTGAGACAACTTATTTCTTTTTCCAGATAATGTTTGTGATTAACCTTTTTCCGGACAGTGTTTGTAAGAGACTATTTATTTATTTTTAATGAGATGATTTCTTCTCTTTGTATAAGTTTTCTATGTTTTTTCAATAATATTGACGATATCTCAGTTTGGTTGCCAATCGATGATCGGTGGTGTGTTTCAGTACACCACTGTGTGCTGTTTTTATGAGGCACTCAATGACGAGTTGACAGTTTGCAACGTAGGTAGTAACATTAGGCGGCAGGTTGTCATCTAGGAGTGTTGGGAGATATTTCCCTGTGTAGATGGTGATATTTATATAATATCTGACAATGAATGAAGCAAATTAAGAAGTAACAGTAGGTGAGTCAAGAATGTCACTCGAAGCGTTAGGATAAAGAATGCGTTGTAATGATATCGTTTTGTGGTATTGCGTTATTAAATTCAATTTGTTTTGTTTTCCCTTCTAGTGCAGCAAAAACCTTTGTTCTAAATGTTAAAATTTCCCGCTGTATTATAATCATTTTACATTTGAAGAACTGAAAGCTACGGTAGAGTTGTAGTTTTGATTGGCTGCTTTTACCTGTTTCCACAGAGGGCGTTTCGGTTTCTATGATAAGGCATTCTTCAGGTCGAAACCAAAACTGTACCACTGCGTAACATTCTTTTGAAACAATGCCTACACATACATTTCTTAATATAGGCTGTTCTCTTTTATGCAACAAAATTATAGCCCTTGTGGGGAAATTTTATTTAAAGCCGGTAACTTCTGATAGTTTTATTGCCAAATATATATAAAGATTCTTAGTGACTCATTCAATCGTGTTTCAGTAATATAAATTACAACTACACATAATTTGTTTAGCCAAGTTATGGATTTTGTACCTCTTGTAAACGAGCATACTCTCAACGTTGGTATAGAGTGGAAGATAGTGAAATTATGGATTTAGAGTTGGCCGATAACATTTTAATGAGGTTAGGTATTTGGGATATTAGAATTTTTTTTCAGAATGTTATATATCAGATTTTGCTTGTCTGCTTCCTGAACAACAGTGGTAGCTACAATTCCGAGAGGTTTGCTAAGAGCGGTAACAATTGAGTAATGTTTTTTTTTCAACTGAACGATATTGTTGATGTAGGTGTAATGTCTGTTTCTGTATGGCCAGGTGGTTAGGGCGCTTGACTCGCAAAATAAGGGTCGCGGTTTCGAAACCCCGTCCCGCCAAACATGCTCGCTCTTTCAGCCGTGAAGCGTTATAATGGTGCTGTCAATCCTACTATTTGTTGGCAAAATGAGTAGCCCAAGAGTTAGCGGTAGGTGGTGATGACTAGCTGCCTTCCCTCTAGTATTTCACTGCTAAATTAGGGACGGCTAGTGCAGATAACCCTCGTGTAGCTTTGCGCAAAATTCAAACTGTTACTGGTATTAACGTTTTTTGTTGTTGTTGTTGTCGTTTTTCTGTTGCTTACGTTATCGTTTGAAGGTTTAGTGCTAGTGGACTATGGCATAGGTTATAGTATTTATTACTGGTAGAGGTGTAAAGGCCGCGTTTGTTTTATGTGTTGTTTGTGAAAGTTTAAAATGTTGTGCTAGTGTTATAGGGAAAAATCGTGCACTTAACGTTATGTTGCGTTTGTTTTGATACATTTGCATTTACTGCGTACTTTGTTACTCTTGTTACAGACTCGTCAAATTTGTTTGTCGGGAACTGTATGTTACATCGGGGTCATTTCCACGACCCATTCATCTCGGCTGTGATTTACATGTTGCAGCAATATGGCTATAACGTCAAAACACTGAGTAATTTAATATGGCTGACATTCTGACTTCTTCCACCTTGTATTTCTCGTACCATAGGACGATCCCATTATTCATTTATTTAATGAGATTGTTCATATGCAGTGTGCTTACTTTTACAAACTTTGCGTATAGTTGTGTTCGTTTTCTTAGAAATTATGCGATAAACGGAACTTTACGTAAAATCCTGTCTTGGCCAGTTCGTGATATTCACATAGGGTTCAGCGCATTATATCAAAATTATTTTATATTTGCAAATCAGCAAGCCACGCGGTGGAGCGGAATGTATTAGAATTATATTTTAATATTGGCGTTTTATAGGTAGTTTGGGACCACCGAAACTTGATTGCTTTTAGGAAGGTATGGATGGATGGATGTAACAACCCTTTCAGACGTAAAATTTTCGTGCACTCAGGCATGTTCAGATCGGGGAGTTAGAATTTCCTAGACGGAGATACCACCTGTACTTAATGTCATTAGAAATCAAAAGAATATGGACGAAGTCGGGCACCAGGACCATTCAGAAAGAGATCTGCTACAAGTCATACCTCAACAGTGATAAGCAAGGTGCAGCGTCTTGTAACGTGAGTATCCACGAACCAGAACCGTGTCCGAACCAAACAAAACAAATATCTTTTCTGTATTGTTTGTTTTCGGATATTTGCACAGGCCTACTCAAGAGCTATCTGCGCTAGCCGTCCCTAATTTTGAACAGATAGACTTTAAGGGAAGGCAGCTAGTCAACACCATCGAATACTAAATCTTTGGGTACTCTTGTCTGAACGAATATTAGGATTCGAACGTTACCCTAACACGATCCTAAAGAGCGGAGAGCGATTGTTGTTGTTTTTTGTGGTAGTGGAATGTGAACGATTGTCTCGTAGATCCATAGCCCGAAAGGTCAGGATGTCCATTTTATGTGTTGATCTGTTAGTGTTTATTGGACATTAAAAGGTTTATTATAAAAATCGTCGTTCTTTTTTAGTATTGACACGATCCTTCTTATTAGGAAGGTTAAGAGTATATACCGATGCACAAAAGAAACGTACTGAACACCAGTTGTATTTTAGGACATGTCCTAATTATTTAATTATCCCAAGGTACCATATTAGTCAAAATATTATTTGCATTTCAAATATCGAGCAGATACATTTGTTAATTGTTTAATTTCCTAACGAGCTGATGACCTAAATTGTTGCGTTTTTAATGTGCACCTGAGTAAGTTGTATAATTTCCCCGAAAGGGGGCCAAAAGCCGCCTGGAAGAGGTCACCTGTTTTAACCACTCGCACCACATGTATGTTGTCTGACTGTCAGTCAGTCAATAGACACTAAAATAACGTCATATAAGGAACGCTTAACGTTACAATTTGTACTGTCGTGACGTCAGTAAAACGTGCGCATACCATGAATCACAAGAAGAATTATGCACTCTGTAGGCTACAACACAGCATGACATATGAACTTCAAAAGCAATAAATACAAATATTTATCACTGTTAATTTTTGTTTTATTTACTCTTGTAACACCACCTTCGGGGACCCTGTGTAAGTACATCTAGTATATAACGGTGTTTAAATAGAACTTACAAAGAAACATCACAGTATTATAATAATACCCTGAAAAATATCACAGTTCACCAGCTTTCACGTTATTCGCTGAACAATTACCTACTATATAAGGGAGGCTGGAATAAATAGGGTTTTTATTAAACTTTGTATATTATAAACCTACTATTAAGAAGTTATCGTAACCAGTAGTCTATTAAACGGAAGGTTTTCTGAATTGTCGTCATACACCCCTTTTAATGGAAAAGTTGAGAATAAAGCGTTGAAACTTTTCCATTTCTAAAGCGATTAATCTCTTATACATACCATTAAAAATTATGTTTGTTAGTTTTCATTATTAGACGTTATTTTGTTCTTACAACTCACGAGTCTTCCATTATGTCCCAGTTTCTTGTGTTTGATTATCAAATTTACATTAATCTTTAGCATTTACTAGTGTTGTGTACTTTGTTAAAAAATTATCATAGTTGTTCATAACTGCTAAAATGTTGATTTTGTTAAAATTCACATTTCTTCAATTACTTATAACCTTGCTTAATTGGCAATATTTACCACCCGAGTTTTAGTTGTAAAGTATCTTCACATCTCAACTAATGATTTATGAAATACAGAGCGTGTCCAGAGAAAACAAAAAATGAGTCAATAAAGTATTAAATTGTTTAATAATACTATTTATTCATTATTATGTACAATTTAGGTCAATATACTATTTTGTAGTTAATCATTTGAGGATATTTACACATTAAACATAGATTCCAATGATCATTACATTCTTCTTCTTACGGCAATTAAATTACTCTTTTTTTTTGTTTTGCCCCCTAAGATAGTTAAGCCCATAGTTCTTGTACATTTTTTTGCTTTTTAACTTGATTCCAGTCTTGTCGGGATAATTTCTGGGTGCAATCGAAACCTTTTTTTTTTTACCTTGCGGGAAACAGTTACACTATATTTCACTGGAGATTAAAATTGGACTTCCACTATTCGCTGAAAACAAAACTTGTTCTCTGACTATCATCATAGGTAACAGTGGCATTTTTCAGTGCCTTTCAAAGTATATAGAAAGCGCACGCTTCTCCACTAAATATCTGTTTAATACATATCTGAAATATAATCCAAAGTCATATCTTTATTGAATCACAGATTTTTTTAGTCACTTTTCTGTTCTTGATCGCAAAATAACTGAATGAGGTAATCAATCTAATTGGCATTGGTGTTTTCCATGAAGAATGGCTTTTCTTCTTACTTTTTGCCATTCTGTTATTCTTGGCGCGCACTGAATGACGGGAATCCCCAATATCCACCTTCCCAAAAAAAGAAAACTACCAGTAGCTGCTTGAGTACCACATTTTAGTGGCCTGTAGAGAATGGTATGGTTTGGTTCAAGTTGGTTCGATTTGGGCATAAGCTGAGAAGTATCATTCTTTCTGTAGATCCGAGTTATTCGTACTTCTAGTTCGGATCGCTGAAGGTCATTTTGATGACGAAGCGTATCCACTGTTCCTTGAATTGCTATAAAAGAATGAAAAGTTATGTTAGTTTCTGAGAATGTATTTACATTCATACAAAGGTCAGTATTAAGTACGGAAAAGTAAGTTAAATTATCAACACTGCATCAAAGTGTGATGATTTTAAAGGCTGAAACATGAAAAATTTGTTCTAAACCTTTGAAACTTTTGATACCAAAGTTCCGAACTTGAAATAAACAACTACCAGACAACAACCTAAATTGTCAGCTTTTAAGTATTTTGTTAAATTCAGTCTTTTTTTTTTTTTCTTAAGATTATTTCTAATATAGTTAGTTTCAGTAATTTATTTCCTAAGCTTTCAATCTCAAACGCTTTCCTTATAGGGACAGTTCCGAGACATAAAAATTATGTTAATTAAATAACCCACTGATGACCGGAAAAAGAGATTAACAGAAAACTAAAACGTGTTTTAAACTTCCAAGCTGGTGAAGAACAAAAGTTGTTTAGACTAATTTTATGATAAACCATCTTGGTTGAGTAGAGTTGATTTATGTATCTCTTAATTGGCTCATTGGAGCTTTAATACTCAAAGATTCTTATTTCATCGGTTTTAAAAGAGGTAAAATGATACTGATTTCAACATTATAAACAAAGCTTAATTCAATCAGTAATTTCCACTTCAGTTTATAATGTATATAATACACACACGTTAAAGAAACCTAACATCATACTTCGTACATGTTTATGCATATTTTCGATAGTCTAACTATCTTACATACTTTTGAAACATTTGTTAAGCTATAGGCAACTGCTATAGAAAAGAGACACATCTAACAGAACCTTACAGATCCAAATACTTTGCCCTCCAGTGGCACAGCGGGATGTCTGCGGACTTACAACGCTAGAAATCGGGTTTTGATACCCATGGTGGGCAGAGCACAGATAGCCCATTGTGTAGATTTGTGCTTAATTACAAACAAACAAACCAAATACTTTATTAATCTCATTATACTGGTCTGTGGTATAGTTCGTTTAGGTATTACTGATTCCTCCGCTAAACAGTACACATTTCATCCTTCTTTCTTTATAGTGTAAAAATCTTTCCTTAACTGTATGATAATTCTCAATTGTATGATGTTTTGAAAGGTTATATAGGTATTTCAGGAATATGCAGCATTGATGCCACAAATTTGTTCTCGTGACTTATTCAGTCAGACAAGCTGTTTAAAATACCACAAAAAAAAAAAAGATAAATGTGAACCCCATTTTATCATACGATTTATCACTTGCCACCAAATTATACCGGTTTCGGGAAATTCCACCCCTCATTAACCTTGGTCAAAGGCAAATCGAAATCAGGGTTACTGATGAGGCGTGTAATTCCGCGAAACTGGATTATCTCAATGAAACGGTAAATCTAGTGATAAACTGTGTTTCACATTTATTTTTTAACTCTCGGTTGTATCTAAGTATCTACTGGAGCTTGATTAAACAGATTTACTGAAATAGTGGTATTAAATAGGAGCCTTCAAAAAGAATAATCTAAATTCAAAGTTAGAAAATTTTCAAATTTTAGCCTTCATATAGAAATCTGAGAGGTATTAGGTGCTCTCAGAGCCGAATCCACATTTATATGAAAAATCCATGTGTCATTCACAATAAGTCATTGTACCACGTGTCTATTTTCGACATTTGGGGATTTAAGGGCTCTTAGGAATGGTTGCACCTTGAAAATACCAAAAAAAAAACTACACATTGT